>NC_137793.1:88068620-88333620 GCF_963383645.1 Muscardinus avellanarius | reverse complement strand
AGAGAGCCAAACGTTTGAAGTCAGCTTGAGTAAATTAGTCTAAAATTAAAAAATCAAAAGGGCTGGGTTTCTGCTCAGTGGTGGAGTGCTTGTCTAACATGCACAAAGCCCTGGGTTCAATCTGTAGTACTGTGGGGAGGGAGGGAGGGAGGGAGGGAGGAAGGAAGGAAGGAAGGAAGGAAGGAAGGAAGGAAGGAAGGAAGGAAGGGGAAGGGGGAGAAAAAGATCATCTAAAGTCAGGTGTGAGCTGGGCGTGGTGGTGCACGCTTGTAATCCCAGTACTTGGGAAGCTGAGACAGGAGGATCGCAGGTTTACAGCCAGCCTCAGCTACTTAATGAGGTCCTCTACAACTTGGTGAGACCCTGTTTCAAATTAAAACAATAAAAAATAAGGCTAGGGGCGTAGCTCAGAGGTAGAATGCCCCAGGTTCAACACCAGTATAAAGGAAGGAAGGAAGGAAGGAAGGAAGGAAGGAAGGAAGGAAGGAAGGAAGGAAGGGTGGTGTACATCTATAATCTCAGTACTTGAGAAGCTGAGACAGAAAGATCACAGGTTCGATACCGGCCTTAGCAACTTGGTGAGACTCTGAGAAACTTAGCAAGACCCTGTTTCCAAATAAAAAAGAAAAGAAAAGAAAATAGGGCTGTGAATATAGCTCAGAGATAGAATGTCCCTGGGTTCAATACCCAGTACCACAAAACAAAAGAATTAAGAAGGCAGATGGGAGATGAGGGGCGGAGGTTGTGTGTTCAGTGGTCAGCACCCCCCAGCATGTGAGACCCTGGGTTCAGTCTCCAGCATGGAGGTGGGCAGAGAAGGGAGTCCGAGAAACCTAGGTTCTGTTCTTATTAGAGGGCAGGTGGAGGTCGCGTGCCGGGCGTGGGTGTGGGACTGAGGGTCTCAGCATCCCCCAGCATTTCTCAGGCTCTCACCAGGAGCAGAGTCACTTCCCTGCCACTCAGCCTGTCCTCACCACCGTCTCTCTCCTGCGGCCTGGTATCTTCCCTGCCCCAGTCCCCCCGGAACTGCCTGGTAGTTTCCACCCTAGCAGCCAGGGGCATGAGTTTTGTCTGGAATGTGCCCTTAGTTGGAGAGCCCCTGACCCGGGCTCCCCACCTGCTCTCAGCCTCCGCGGGGGTCAGGGTGACGTCAGCCCTGTGTGCAGGCTGGGCTGGTTTACCTGAGCCTTCCTGCCTCTCCCTGGGGAGACAGGATTACCTCACCCTGGCACTAAGGCGAATGGTTAACCAGCCTCATCTCAGAGGGCCTCAGAGCCCTGGCTCGGGCACATCCTCGCAAGCAGGGAGCAGAGTGGACCCTGGCCGGGGGTGGGTGTGTGCAGCCCCGGCCTTGGTCACTGCCTCATCACCTGCATTACTGCTCACAAGCTTCATAAAACATCTGTCCATAGTATAAATAAATATACATATGACATGGAAGGTTCCAAATGCAAACAATGGTTTAGGGTTTGCGTAATCTTGGGTGGCTTTTTTTTTTTTTTTGTACTGAGACTTGAACACAGGTGCATTCTACCTCTGAGCTGCACTGCCAGCTGAGGCAGAGTGCTCCTGCATTCACTCCCCAGCTCCCCCCCAAAAAGGTTCCCCCACCAAAAAACATGGCTTTCCCATGTTTTTCCCTCTAAGTTTCTGAGGTTGGCCTGGGACCTATAATCCTTCTGTCTCAGCCTCCCAAATGCTGGGATTATAGGTGTGCACCACCATGTCCGCTTGTGTGACTTTTCTTTTTCTTTCTTATTATTGGCACTGGGGATTAAGCCCCGGTATTCTACCTCTAAGGTACGCTCCCAGCCCTATTTTACTCTTATTTGGAAAAAGGGTCCCCCTAGATTGATGAGTCTCACTAGTTGTAGAAGCTGTTCTTGAACCTGCAATCATCCTGTCTCAGCCTCCCAAGAACTGGTATTACAAGTGTGCACTGCCATGCCTGGCTCACTTGTGTGACTTTTTATTCATCTAGCATTGTTCAAAAGTATTTATTTGCCAGGTGTGGTGGTACATGCTTAGAATCCTAGTGCTTGGAAGGCTGAGACAGGATTATCACAGGTTTGAAGACAGCCTCAGCAAGTAGTGAGACTCTCGACAGCCTATCAAGATTCTGTTTCTAAAAATAAAAACAAAACCAGATGTGGGTGCACGCTTGTAATCCCAGTACTTGGGAAGCTGAGATAGCAGGACTGCAGGTTTGGGGCCAGCCTCAGCTACTTAGTAAGGCCTTCACAACTTAGTGAGACCCTGTTTCAAAATAAAGAATAAAAAATTGGACTGGGGCTGGAGCTCAGAGGAAGAATGCTCCTGGGTTCAATCCCCAGTACCACACACACACACACACACACACACACACACACACACACACACCACACACACACATTTTATATATATATATATATATATATATATATATATATATATATATATTTTTTTTTTTTTTTTTTAAATAGGGTTGGGAGTGTAGCTCAGAGGTAGAATGCCCCAGGGCTAAATCCCCAGTAACACACACACACACACACACACACACACACACACACACACACAGAGTATAGAGCCAGATGTGGTCCCACGCTTGTAATCCCAGTACTTGGGAGGCTGAGACAAGGAGGATTGCAGGTTTGCAGCCAGCCTCGGCAATTTAGGAACTTAGTGAGATTCTGTTTCCAAATAAATAAAATCTGGCTGGAGGTATAGCTCAGAGGTAGAATGCCTCTGGCTCAATCTCCAGTGCCACATACACACACAAGTATATATTTACATCTCATCTAAAATGTATGTCTATACGTGTGTGTTTGTGCGTGTGTGTGTATGTGTATGTGTGGTGTGTGTGTGTGTGTTACTGGGGATTGAAGCAGGGGCTTTCTATCTCTGAGCTACAACCGCTAACCCTACCTTTTTTCTTTTTCTTTTTTTTTTCTCTTCAAAATAGGGTCTCACTAGGTTGATGAGTCTCACTACTTTCTGAGGCTATCCTCGAACTTGTGGCCCTCCTGTCTCAGCCTCCCAAGTACTAAGATTATAGCATACACCACCATACCAGGATTCCTAAAATGTATATATGTATGTATGTATGTTTGTTTGTTATTGGTGGTTCTGGGTTCTTGGAAGCCCTTCTACCTCCAGGCTACACTCCTAGACCTATTTTATATTTTATTTGGAAACAGGGTCTCTTAAGCCAGCGCAGCTGGCTTCGAACCAGGGTGATCCTCCTGTCTCCGCCTCCCAAGAGCGGGAATTACAAGCGTGCGCCACCACGCCCGGCCTAAGATGTATATTTAAAGACTATTTCTTTTTATTACCACTTAAGACTGATGAATAAGATTAGGGAGGCTGAGAAGGGGAATCACAGTTCATGGACAGCTTCAGCTACTTAGTGAGGCCCTTTGCAATTCAGTGAGACCCTGTTTCAAAATAAATAATAAAAAAATAGGGGTGTATAGCTCAGAATACCTCTGGGTTCCATTCCCAGTACTGCCAAAAAAAAAAAAAAAAGACTGATGAATGAAATAGTAGTTCCATTCATCAGTCCCAAGACACCAAGAGTACTTCCCATTCCAGAAGTAAACCCAGAAATTAATACAATTTTGGGGGGAGGTTGTTACTGAGGATTGAACTCAGTGGTGTTCAACCAGTGAGCTATATTTCAAACTTTATTATTATTATTATTATTATTATTATTATTATTTTCGGTACTGAGGATAGAACCTACGGGCATTCTACCTCCGGGCTACACCCCCAGCCCTATTTTTTATTCTTTACTTTGAAGCAGGGTCTCACTGAGTTGCAAAGGGCCTCACTAAGTAGCTGAGGCTGTCTGAGAACCGCGATCCTCTTGGCTCAGCCTCCCAACTGCTGGGATTGCAAGTGTGCGCCACCATCCCCACTTTTATTTTTTTATTTTGAGACAGCATTTTGCTAAGTTGCCCATGTTGGCCTTGAACTTGTGATCCTCCTGCCTCAGCTTCTGGAAATATAGGCATGTACCACTGTGCCTTACAGCATCATAATTTTGAGTGGGGGAAAAAAATAAATTCTTCTCATTAAGAGATACTGCCTCCCTAGGGAATGTTGCATAGAAAAGAATTTGGCAGGAACTCTTTTTTTCTTGATGACCTCATCCACACTTGGATTGTGTCCTTTTTCTTTCTTTCTCTCTCTCTTTCTCGATAGATATTGAATCCAGGGGCATTCTACCTCTGAACTATATCCCCGGCCCTATTTTATTTTTTTACTTAAAAACAGGGTCTCACTAAGTTGCTGAAGCCTCGGTAAATTGCTGAGGCTGGTATTGAACTTGTGATTCTACTGTCTTGGCCCCTCAAGTACTAGGATTACAGGAATGGGCCACCATGCCTGGCCTGTGTTATTTTGAAAAAGAACATTTCTCATGATTATTATGAATTTTATTTTATTGGTACTGGGAATTTAACTCAGGGGTATTCTATCTCTAAGCTACACCCCTAGCCCTATTTACTTACTTACTTACTTACTTACTTACTTACTTACTTACTTATTGAGGTAGTAGGGATGGAACCGAGGGGCATTCTACCTCCAAGCTACAGCCTCAATCCTATTTTTTAGACTTTATATTTTTTGAAACAGGGTCTCACTAGGTTGCTGAGAATCTCGCTAAGTTGCTGAGGCTGTCCAGAAACCTGTAGTCCTCCTGTCTCAGCCTCCCAAATACTAGGATTATAGGTGACTGCCATACACCTGGCTCGTTGTAAATTTTTTTTTTCGGGTCTGGGGATGGAACCCAGGGGCATTCGACCTCTGAGCTACACTCCCTGCCCTATTTTTTATTCTTTATTTTGAAATCGGGTCTCACTGAGTTGCAGAGGGCCTCACTAAGTAGCTGAGGCTGTCCTCAAACCGCGATCCTCTGGGTCTCAGCCTCCCGAATGCTGGGATTACAAGCGTGCGCCACCACGCCTGGCTTTGTTGTAAATTTTTTAAAAAGAACTTTTTTCTAAGACACGGTTCTGTATAACCATTCTATTTTCAGTAGATGGACTGACCTTCAGAACTGGTAAACAGTTCTCTCACATGCAAATGACAATTATATATCAGGAAAAAATTTTGTCTCAACAAATATAAAATTCTGCATTAAACTGTATATGCAAAGATAACAAATTATACATACATATATATGCATGTGTATCTCATACCTATGTACATATAAACTTGGAAAGGACGCTGTGAGTGAGTACAGTGGTGTCCGACAGTAACCCCCACTACTTGAGAGGGTGAGGCTGGAGGAGCCCAAGTCCAAGGCCATCTTGGGAAACTTAGTGAGACCCTGTCTCAAAGTAAAAAATTTTAAAAAGGGGCTGAGGTTATAGCTCAATGGTAGAGTGCTTATCTAGCATGTGAGAGGGCCTGAGTCAAATCTCTAATACCTCAAAATGGAAGGAAGGAAAGAAGAAAGGAAGGAAGGAAGGAGGGAAGGAAGGAAGGAAAAAAGGGAGGAAGAACACCATGGAAGAAAGATAAAAATTCAGTGAAAGACATTGGAATTGCTGTTCGGGTACACACTGATTTGTTCACAAGCATTTAATGAGCTATTATTATCTACTGAGCACGTGCTCGATACTAAAGGTACAACGGGCAAACAGAAGAGAGTTGATCATTTTCTCAAGGATTTACAGTCTGTGAGATTAACGGTTAACATTCAATAAATTGTTCAGCAGGGTGAGGCCTGGCTACCAGTTAGGGCTAATCTAAATCAGAAATAATAATCAAGCTGGGCTTGGTGGTGCATGCCTATAATCCCAGGACTTGGGAGGCTGAGATAGGATGGTCACAGGTTCGAGGACAGCCTCAGCAAGTAGTGAGAGTCATCAACCTGAGAGACCCTGTTTCAAAATAAAAATTTAAAAAATAGGGCTGGGGTTGTAGCTCAGAAGTAGAATGCCCCTGGGTTCAATCCCCAGTACAAAAAAAGAGAAAGAAAGAAAGAAAGAAAGAAAGAAAGAAAGAAAGAAAGAAAGAAAGAAAGAATTGTTTTGCAGAGTAGAATGCCCCTAGGTTCAATCCCCAATATCAAAAAAAAAAAAAAAAAAGAAAAGAAAAAGAGCCGGGTGTGGTGGCACACGCTTGTAATCCCGTGCTTGGGAGGCTGACACAGGAGGATGGCACAGGTCAAAGCCAGCCTCAGCTACTTAGTGAAGCTCTCAGCAACTTAGTGAGACCCTGTTTCCAAATAAAATATAAAATAGGTCTGGGAGTATAGCCTGGAGGTAGAAAGCCTCTGGGTTCCACCCTCAGTACCACCAAAATAATTAATAATAATAATAATAATAATAATAATAATAGAAAAAAGAAAGAAACTATAATCAATTGTTTTGCAGAGCAGGGCTACACAGAGGAATACAAACCATGGAAGGCACACTCTTACCTACTGTAGGTGGTACATTGACTACTCAGCTCAAAACACCCAGAGCAGAAACATTCTACCTAATTCAAAATATCAGGCAGTGCTGGGCGTGGTGGCGCACGCTTGTAATCCCAACTCTTGGGAGGCTGAGACAGGAGGATTGCACAGGTTTGAAGCCAGCCTCAGCTACATAGTGAGGCTCTCAGCAACTTAGTGAGACCCTGTTTCCAAATAAAGTATAAAATAGGTCTAGGAGTATAGCCTGGAGGTAGAAAGACCCTGGGTTCTACCTTAAGTACCAAAACAAACAAACAAACAAACAAAAACAGGCAGTAGCCAGGGTGCAGTAATACACACCGGGAATCCCAGCTTCTCAAGAGGCTGAGGCAGGAGGATTGAAAGTTCGAGGCCAGCCTGGGCAACTTTGTAAGACCATATCTTAAAAGAAAAAAAAAAAAAAAGGACTGTGGGTGTGGCTCAGTGGTAGGCAATAAATGTGCTTGTGGACAGAGAGACCTTATGTTCTTACGTTTCTGGTTCGTTGGTCTTGGAGGCCGCGGGAGTCGGTGCTGCGGCCAGATCCTCTGCCAGGCCCCAGGCCCCCAGTGCTCAGGGCCTGTCTGCCTCCCTCGGGTTCAGCCCCAGAAGCCCTGGTGTCTGGGTATTTCCCAGGCTCAGTCTTCTCTCTCTCTCTGCTCAAGACCTGCCCCACCTAGTAGCTCACCGTTGACTCAGAAGCTGGAGATAGGGCACAGCGAGTCCTTGGTGGCCACTTGGTTTCTCGGAGGTATCTGGGCCAGCAGCAGTTCAAAGTCCCTTGGATACCTTTGCACGGGCACTGCCCCGTCAAGCAGGTGCGAGAAAATGGCTCCAGAAGCCTCGGTGTGGAGCCAGGGTCTGTTCTGGAGCATGTTCCGCAGGTAGCCATCTTGTGTTTACTAGTGAACAGCCAGCCCCACACCCAGAGCCGCAGGGGTGAGAGGGTCCAGAAGGGCCGAGTAACGCCTGGCTCAGTCCTTAGATGGGAGCTTATGCTCGACCCTTCCCTCTCCTTCCCTGCCTCCTCCTTCCCACCCCGCGTGGGGTGGGGGCTCGTCCTCAGACACAGGAGGCTCTGTTCCTGCGGCTCCGTCACCCCTTGGACTACGGCCGCATCTGCAGATCCTGATTGTCGTTCATTCTAATGTTTTCTCTTGAAATCGGCTTTTACATAGCATGTGAAGTGAGCCAGACACCAAAGGACCAGCCTTATATGTATGATTCCACCTACTCTGGAATACCTAGAATGGGCAAGTTCGCAGAGACAGAGTAGAGTGGCGGTCACCGGGGTGTGCGGCTGTGGGGAGTTGTTGTTTAATGGGTGTTTCAGTGTGGGACGAGGAGGAAGTTCTGCTGCTGGGTGGTGGTGATGGTTACACAACAGTGTGTACCAAGTGTGTGGAGCTGTGCACTCAAACCCATGATCTTCTTGTCTCAGCCTCCCAAGTACTGGGATTACAGGTAGGTACCGCCATGCCCAGCAAAAATCTTTACAATTTTTTATAAATACACACACACACACACACACACACACACACACACACACACACCAGCTAGGCACAGTGGCACATGCCTATAAATGCAAGCTACTCCTAAGCTATTTAGGAGGCTGAGGCAGGAGGATCGCAGATTTGAAGCCCGCCTCAGCAACTTAGTGAGATCCTGTGTCATAATAAAATTGAAAAACCTGTGGATGAGCTGGTGTTTTGGTGCATGTCTATAATCCCAGTATTTGGGAGGCTGAGACGGAAAGATCACAGCCTCAGCAATTTAATGAAGCCCTGTTTCAAAACAAAAAAGTAAAATAGAGAGTTGGGAGTGTAGGTAGAGGTAGAACACCCCTGGGTTCAATCCCCAGTACCACAAAAAAGAAAAAGAAAGAAAAAAAGAAAGAAAAACTTGTGGATATAGCTCAGTGGTAGAGTACCCTTAGGTCTAGATTCCTGGCTGGGCGTGGTGATCTCCTTATGCAGTCCCAGCTATTTGTGAGGTTGAGGAAAGAGGATCATTTGAGCCTAGGAATTTGAGGCCAACCTGGGCAACATAGCAAGAACTCATCTCAAAAATTGAAAATAAGCCGTGTGTGGCGGTGTACACCTGTAATTCCAGTACTTGGGAGGCTAAAACAGGAAGATTGCAGATTCAAGGACAGCCTTAGCAAGTATTGAGTCTCTCACCAACCCAGGGATACCCTGTTTCCAAATAAGAAATAAAATTGGCTGAGTGTGTAGCTCGAGGGTGGAATGCCTCTGGGTTCAATCCAGTACCATTTAAAAAAAAAAAAATTGAAGAAAGCCAGGCTTGGTAATGCATGCCTCTAATCTCAGTACTTGGGAGGCTGAGACAGGAGGATTGCAGGTTCAAGAACAGCCTCAACAAGTAGTGAAACTTTCAGCAACCTAGCAAAATGCTGTTTCAAAATAAAAATAAAACAGGGCTGGGATGTAGCTCAGAGTTAGAAAGCCCCATCGGTCCATCCCCAGTACCAAAAATTTTAAAAATGTTTAAAAAGTTTTCATAGTTTAATGCAAGAATCCCCTTTTTACTGAAATATAAATTCAAAAAGAAGCTTTTGTATCTTCAGGGCTCCCCAAGGGTTTGACCTGTGACTTGTCATTTTTCTAGCATATCAATAGCCCGGCCTTTTCTCTCTTCTGAAATGTCACAGGCTTCCACCTCACTGTCCTTGGTTGTCTCTGCTCCGCCCCAAAGAGCCTTGCCCTGACTTCCCCAGGATCGGCCTCACTGTGGTCTTTCTTGAGATAACCTCTCTGTGGGAGGCCACCCTGGGAGGTCTGCCTGCCCCCCCCCACTTCTCACTCTCTAACATACAACACATGTGTGTATTTATCTTGGTTAATGTCTGTGCCCCTAGAATGGAGGCTAAGGTAGGCAGGCAGGCATCTTTGCTTTGTTCTGTTATATATCCAAACCCCTAGAGGAGGATGCCTGGAAGCTGGTGGGTGGCCAAGGAGTATTTGTTGAATGCATGAATAAAAATTTTTTTTTTTTGCAGTAACAAGGATGGAACCCAGGGGCATTGTACCTCTGAGCTACAATCCACAGCCCTATATTTTATTCTTTATTTTGAAACAGGGTCTCACTGAGTTGCAAAGGGCCTCACTAAGCAGCTGAGGCTGTCCAAGAATTACGATCCTCCTGTCTCAGCCTCCCAAATGCTGGGATTACAAGCGTGTGCCACCATGCCTGGCTAATGAAGAGTTTTTAATTAATCAATTAATTAATCTTTTGTGGTACTGGGGATTGAACTCAGGGGTGTTCTGCCTCTGAGCTACATCCCCAGCCCTATTTTATTTTTTATTTTGAAGCAGGGTTTTGCTGAGGCTGGTCTCAAACTTGCAATCTTTCTGTCTCAGCTTTCCAATTACTGGGATTACCAGTGAGCGCCACCAGGCCCAGTTTCCATGAGCGGTTTTGAACTTCTAATGGACCGAGTACGAGGAAGCCTCCCAGATCGGTTCACCCAGAGGAGTAGGTGGTAATGTCGTCACTGTGTGACTTCCAGACGTCCTGGGCCTGCTGTCCTCCACCTCTCCTCAACACCTCCAAGTGGGAAACCGAAACCTCCAGGGCCTCCTCCCCTCTGCGCCACGTGATGGGCTGTAGCCAGTGACTCGTCCCTTGTGGCTTTCTGCTGGAGTCCTGGCCATCGGCTGAGCCAGCTGGTTGGCTGGAGGCTGGCACCTTGGATGTGAGGGCAAACAGGTGGGCTTAGCCTCCCCAAAGGCAGCAAGGGTGGGAGAGTCTTGAAAGACAAATGGGGACAGCTCGTGGCATTTCATGCTGACCTGGATGGGCAGGTCCCAGGTCCCCAGCCCCAGGGTCCCAGCCCCCTGTGGTGTGAGGTGAGCGGCCACCCAGAGCTGAGCTCAGAGAGGTACAAACAAAAGACCCAGGGCTGCCTTTGTCCTCTGCCCGCCCCTGTCCTTTGTTTACATCCTCCCTTCCCGTAAGTGAGCTGGGCACCAGCCCGCTGGCCCCGAGCCCGACACACCTGTAGGACAGGTTGGGCAGAGCTCTGGGGGTGGGGCGCTGCTGGCCGCCCTGGCAGGTGATTCAGGCCCTTAGGGAGCCATCTCCACTCCTTCCATGGCAGCACGGCTGCCAGGCTCCCGTGCCTTGGGCCAGGAATTCTTGGCTGACTCCAAGAGAATGGGGTGCCTGGGGGGTCTCCCTCACCCAAGGAGTGCCAGGAAGTTGTGTGTGAGGTTGCAGAGGTGAAAGGACCGACACTCTTTGTCCTCAGCGAGGAAACTGAGGCCTAGAGGGAGACCCTGGCACTGGGAGAAGATCTGGGCTTGAGCCGCTCACCCCTGCGGGGGTACCTACGGGGCTGTGCACCAGATACGAGCTCCATCCTGCCTGTCACCCTGGGTGCCCTGGGGGGCTCTGGTCCTTGCTGGGCTTTGCTCCCCAGCTGGCCAGTTGAGGAAACAAGAGGGAACCTCGAGTCAGGTCTCTGGAGGGAGAAGGGCGGCGGGAGGAGCAGAAGGTTGAGGCAGGCAAGTCCAAGTGTCAGGGCAGAGCCTCCGGCCCAGAGGAAGGGAAACGCTGGTGCCCAGGCCCCTGAGACTTCTAGCCCAGGGTTATTTCAGGCGGGTGACAATGGGGAGTCTGGTAGGGACAGGAGGCCTTGGGCAGGAGTGACTCAGTGGGGGAAGAAGTTTCCTCCACCGGAGGATTAACTGACAAGCATACCTACGATTGTTTTCCACCTGGTCGCTTCTATCTCTGTCAACAATGATGACTGGTCACTCAGTCACCAAGTACGTACCGACTGCCCGTTCTGTGCCAGCCCTTCGCTGGGTGCTCCCGTCCTGCCCTGCTCGTTGGTAACCAGGAGTCCCCTGCGTCCGTCTCAGTGGGGCGCTGTCCCGGCCAGTTGCCCCTCCCGCATCGTGCCTCCCGTCCTCCACCTCCTCCCTGGCTCTCACCAGTGACCTTGCTGTCCACTCTACCAGGATGTCGGGTCTCAATCAGCACATCCTTCCAGCTCCCGCCTTGCTGAGTCACTACCATACCACCTTGGGGACCCATCCTGACCTGGCTCCTCAGGACAGAGGTCAGCACACAGGGGCTCTACTCTCACCACCTGAAGGACGCTCTTTGGGAGTCCTAGTGAGCAAGTGTGGGGCCCAGGGTTCCCCAGCTGAGAACTGCGGGCTCGCCTGCCTCCCTGTGCCTGGAACACCTTCATCAAAGGTGGGTGGTATCAGGCAGTGGTGGATGGACTGGGACATACCACTCAAATTCTACCTTTGCGTTTTCATTGCCAAAGACCTCCATCAATCCCTGGAATCCCGTACTTGGGAAGCTGAAACAAGAGGATCACAGGTTTGAGAGCAGCCTCAGCAACTTGGCAAGACCCTGTTTCAAACTAAAAAATAAAATAGTGGTGGTGTAGCTCAGAAGTAGAACACTTCTGGATGCATCCCCAACACACACACACACACACACACACACACACACACACACACACACACGACCTCCATAGATCCGGTGTGGTGGGTTTCCTCTGCCGATCTTTGGGAATGGCTTCTCTTGTTCCTCTATAGTGAGACTAGGTGCTCCTGAGTCAAGGTTCCTAACCAATCCAAGTAAGGGGTTCCATCTTCTCAGGGAACATCATCAGTCTCATTCCCAGGTCAGACTGTCTCCTGTCCATACAGGCTCCTACTCTCCTATTTTTGTTCTCAAATCCCAGTCTTTCTCTAGGCTGTTGGTGGCATTCTTCAGTCTTCCAAGTCAGCCGGGCATGGTGGCCCACGCTTTGTAATCCCAGTACTTGGAAGGCTGAGACAGGAGGGTCGTGCAGGTCAAAGCCAGCCTCAGCTACTTAGTGAGACCCTGTTTCAAAACAGACCTATTTTAGATTTTATTTGGAAACAGGGTCTCACTAAGTTCCTGAGAGCCTCACTAATAGCTGCCCTATTTTGTATTCTTTATTTTTTTGAAACAGGGTTTCACAAGTTGTGGAGGGCCTAAGTAGCTGAGGCTGTCGGCAAACCGCAGTCCTCTGGTCCTAACCTCCGAATGCTGGGATTATAAGTGTGCGCCGCCACACCCGGTTCTAATTGATGTTTTTGACTTTCTGTGTCTGGGGGCTACATAGAAAAGTGAAAATCCTAGGTCCCTTGTACATTTGTTGTCATTATTGGTACTGGAGGTTGAACCCAGAGGCATTCTACTTCTGAGATAAATCTCAGCTCTATTTTATTTTTTTATTTTGAAACCATCTCACTAAGTTGCTGAGGCTGGCCTAGAAACTGTGATCCTCCTGTCTCAGCTTCCTAAGTAATAGGGTTACAGGGTGCACCACCATGCCTGGCTCCCTTGTACATTTTTTGTGTGTGTACGTGTGTGTGTGTGTGTGTGTGTGTGTGTGTGTGTGTGTGTGGTACTGGGGACTGAACCCAAGAGCATTCTACCTTCGATCTACACCCCTAGCCCTATTTTATTTTTTATTTGGAAACAGGGTCTTGCTAGGTTAATGAGTCTCACTACTTGCTGAGACTGACCTTGAACCTGTGATCCTCTGTCTCAGCCTCCCAAGTACTGGGATTACAGGCGTGCACCACCACGTTCGGCTTTCCAAAGAAATGGGTTTTGGGCTGAGTGTGGTGGCGCACACTTGTAATCCCAGTAATTGGGAGGCTGTAACAGGATCATGGCCAGCCTCAGCTACTTAGTGAGGCCCTGTTTCAAAATAAAGAATACAAAATAGGGCTAGGGGTGTAGCTTAGACATAATGCTGGTAAACTGTAGGTAACTATCTGGGGGAATAAATGGTAGATAAGTTATTTATTTTTGTATTTTATGCTGTGCTGGGGAGCAAACCCAGGGCCTTGCACATACGAGGCAAGTACTCCACCACTGAGTCACCTCCAGACTGAGAATGGTTATCTGAGAGTTTGCTTATGTAGACTCATCTTGGTGCCATCTACATCTCTGATGATATGGGCTGCTTTCCTCTAGGGTAGGGCGACATCTTGCCAGGGAAATTTATGTCACTTTTACAAAGTAAAATTTATGCCCTGCATTTAGGCAGATAAGAGGAAGCCAGAGTGCTCCTCCTACCTAGAGCTGCCATTTCTCAATTGCCTTCAGTTCAAGACGATTCAAAGCCAGGTGTGGTGGTGGACACCTATAACCCCAGTACTTGGGAGGCTGAGACAGAAGGATCCCAGGTTCATGGCCAATTTCAGCAATTTAGTGAGACTCTGTTTAAAAAAAAAAAAAAATAGGGAGCCGGGCATGGTGGCTCACGCTCTTAATCCCAGTGCTTGGGAGGCTGAGACAGGAGGATCTTACAGGTTCGAAGCCAGCCTCAGCAACTTAGTGAGACCCTGTTTCCAAATAATATATAAAATAGGTCTTGGAGTATAGCCCGAAGATAGAAGGCCCCTGGGTTCCACCCCCAGTACCCCTAAATAAATAAATAAATAAATAATAAACAAACAAATAAATATAGAGCCAGGGGTGTATATGGAGGTGGAATGCTCAACATCACCACTACCACCAAAAAAAAAAAAAGATAATCCATATGCCACAGGGGCATATTTTGGGGTGGCATATTCTGGTCCCCTTCACAGGTTAATCATGTTCCAAAAACAGATGCCTTAGAACAGTGAGGTCCTCTATACAGTTATTGCTTTCTCTAGAAGGGATTTTCTAGCTCTCCCTGATGTGTGTGTGTGTGTGTGTGTGTGTGTGTGTGTGTGTGTGTTTAAGTAACTGGGGATTGAATCTAAGAGCATTCTACCACAGTGCTACACCTCCAGCCAATTTTTTTTTTTTTTTTTTTTGGTGGTACTGGGGTTCCTGGAAGCCTTCTACCTCCGGGCTATACTCCCAGACCCATTTTTATATTTTTCTTTGGAAACAGGGTCTCTTAAGCCAGCTCAGCTGGCTTCGAACCTGCGCAATCCTCCTGTCTCCACCTCCCAAGCATGGGGATTACAAGCGCGCGCCACCACACCTAGCTCCAGCCCTTTTATTAAAATTTTTTTTTATTTTGAAATAGAGTCTCACTAAGTAACCCAGGCTGGCAGATGCTCTTATCTCTGTCTCCCAAGTACTGGACTATAGGTGTGTGCCACCACGCCCCGCTTGTCCCTGATGCTTCAGAGCCATGACTCCACCTCTGTCCCGCTATCATTGTTTCATCTCTCTGCCTCCCCCCGGGGTTTCTCCTGGGCTCTCAGAATACGTCATCCCAGAGTCAGCAGGACCAGGACGGACGGGAGGGAAAAGAAGGGGTGGGGAAAGACACCGATTCTTACCATTCTTGATTCTTACTTCTTACGTACGTGTTCCGCATGTTATCTAATTCTTGCTGTAGTCCTTTGAGGTAGATACTATTATTATCCTTCTTTATTTATGAGGAAACCTAAGAGCCACACAGGTTAGATCACTCCCCAAAGGCCAGATTGCTAGCACGCAGAGGTGGAGCCCGGACCAGCCCAGCTCTTCTAGACCAAAGCCCTTTAGTTTGCCATGAAGGACTAATTTTATTTTGCTTTGCTCAGCTTTTTTTTTTTTTTTTTTTTTAAGGGTGGGGATTGAATTCAGTGGCATTCTACCTCTGAACTACATACCCAACCCTATTTTTTTATTCTTTATTTTGAAACAAGGTCTCACTAAATTGTGGAGGGCCGCATTAGGTAGCTGAGGCTGGCCATGAACCTCTGAGCCTCCTGTCTCAGCCTTCCAAGTACTGATATTACAAGTGTGTGCCACCATGCCTGGCTCTGCTTTGTTTTTAATTTCCAAACTAACTCTTTCAAAACATAATAAATATAAATAACCAGAAAAACAAAAAGTAGCGAGGCATAGTCGCACGTGCCTGTAATCCCAGTACTTGGAAGGTTGAGACAGGAGAATCAAAGGCTCAAAGCCAGCCTCAGCAAGAGAGTGAGGTTGTCAGCAACTTAGTGAGACCCTGTTTAAAAAAAAAAAAAAAAAAAGGCTGGGCATGGTGGCACATGCTTGTAATCCCAGTACTTGGGAGGCTGAGGGAGGAGGATTGCAAGTTCAAGGCCAGCCTCAGCTACTTAGTGAGGGCCTTTGCAATTTACTGAAACCCTGTTTCAAAATAAAGAAATAAAGAATAAAAAATAGGTGTAGCTCAGAGGTAGATGCTCCTGGGTTCAATCCCCAGTACTGCCAAAGAAAGAGGAAAGGAGAAGGAAGGAAGGAAGGAAGGAAGGAAGGAAGGAAGGAAGGAAGGAGGGAAAAAGAAGCTGGGCACATGTTGGCACACACCTGTAATCCCAGTACTTGAGGGGCTGAGACAAGAGGATTGCAGGACAGCCTCAGCAAGTAGCGAGACTCATCAACCTAGAGAAACTGTTTAAAAAAAAAATTGGTTGGGTGTGGTGGCACACCCTTGTAAGCTCAGTACTTGGGAGGCTAAGGCAAGAGGATCGCAGGTTCACGGCCAACCTCAGCTACTTAGTGAGGCCCTCTGCAACTTAGTGAGACCTTGTTTCAAAACAAAGAATAAAATAATAGGGCTGGGAGTAGAATGCCTCTGGGTTCCATCCCCAGTTTTGCAAAAAAAAAAAAAAAAAAAAAAGAAAGAAAGAAAGAAAATGATGTACAAATTACAAGCACATCCTTGTTGCAATTGGTTCAGCAGAGTAAGATTTTCTGCCATTGTTATAGAAATTTCTAAACATGGACTGGTCTAGAGACTACATCATACGCTGTGTGATTACTCAAATTAGCCATCCCTCAGGAATGATGTAGTAAGAAGCAAAGGAGCCGGGTGTGGGGGAGCAAGCCCAGAACCTCAGTGCTTGGGAGGCTGAGACAAGAGGATCGAAGTTTTGAGGCAGACTCAGCAACTTAGCAAGACCCTAACAAAGGAGGGGGGCTGTAGCTCGGAGGTAAAATGCCCCTGGGTTCACTCTATCTACCACACACTAAAAAGATGAAGAGAGGCAAGGCCCCCGTCTCAGCCCAGCTCTGTGTAATGCCAGGGTGTGGGGACCCAGAGGAGAGAAGGGACTGGGGGACCGATGAACCATACATAATACTGGTATTTTATTTTATTTATTTATTTATTTTGTTAAATAAATTTTTATTGGTGTATTGTAGTCATACATCTTAATGGGATAAAAAACTTATGGAGATATACACGCATACATCACCCAATCAGCCCCTACCCAATCCCTAGCCCTTCCCTCCCCCTCCCTCCTTCCCATGCTTGGTTTCCTGATTAACTTTGATATGTTTTTTTTTCTTCCATATATGGTCAAGTAATTTCTGACAAGGTTTCCAAGAGCATTTGGTGAAGGAAATAATAATCTTTCCACTAAATATTGCTGAAAAATAATAACTACATGAAAAAGAATAAAATTGGGCCCTTACCTAACACCATATACAAATATTAACTCAAAATAGATAAAAGACCTAAATGTAAATCTTAAGACTATAAACTTTTAGAAGAAAGCCTGGGTCATAAAACTTCACAACATTGAAACTGGCAGTGATTTCTTGGATATGATTTCAAAGGCACAGGCAACAAAAGAATAAACAAACAAACCTCATAAAAAATAGAAAAATATTGTACATCCAAAGACAATGTAAACAATTAAAAGTTACTGATAGAATGGGATAAAATATTTCCAAATGCTATATCTGAAGGTATATTAATATTCCAAATAGAAATCCTAGAAATTAGCAACAATAAAAATGAACAATACAATTCAGAAATAGGTAAAAGACTAAAATAGATAATGAATCTCCAAAGATTTTTATATGACCAATAAACACATGAATATCACTCATCATTATCATAATATAACTAATCATTAAGGAAATACAAATAAAAACTATAGTGAAATGCTACTTCACATTTGTTAGGATAGCTACTTAACATGAATTACCTTGCTCCAGCCCTTTACCTTGAGTTTGTTCCTATCTTTACTTGTAAAGTGTGTTTCTTGTAAGCAGCAGATGGATGGATTCTGGTTTTTAATCAATTTTGCCACTTTATGTCTTTTTATTGGGGAATTGAGGCCATTTACATTCAGTGTGATTATTGAGAGATAACTTTTAATTCTTAACATGTTAAGATTTTATTTCTGCTTGAAATACTGTTTATTCTTCTTTGCTTAGTTGTCTGCTGGATAGAAAATCTTGTTTCTCTGGTTCTGGTGTGTATTACCTATTTCTTCTTTGTAGTTAATCTCTTTGAGTATTTTCTATAGCACTAGTTTTGAAGACATAAATTCCTTCGGTTTCTGTTTGTCATGGAAGCTTCTTATTTCCCAATCTAATTTGATAGATAGTTTTGCTGGATAGGAAAATTTTGGCTGGAAGTTGTTTTCTTTCAGAGTTTGGAATATGTTACTCCAAGCTCTTCTGGTTTTAATGACTTGGTTTGGGAAGTCTGGAGTGATTCTAATTCATTTGTCTCTGAATGTCACTTGGCCTTTTGTTTTTGTTGCCTTTAATATTCTCTGCTTGGCTTCTACATTGGTCATTGTGACAGTTATGTGGAGTGGGGAACCTTTTCTCTGATCCTGTCTAAAGGGAGTTCTATAAGTTTCCTGGACCTGTGTATCGAACTCTTGCTCTCAGAAAATTTGGAAAAATTTCTGCTATTATTTCTTTTAAGAGATTATTGATCCCTTTGGTTTCACTTTCTTTTCTCTCCTCTATTCTGATTATTCTTATTTTAGCTCTCTTAAAGGGGGCCCATATTTCTTCATTGTCAGATTCCTGTTGTCAATTTTTTTTTCTAAGTTATAAATTGAACGTTCATTTTTGGAGTGATCGTCTTCTAGGAACAAGATTCTATTCTCCATGTGGTCTAATCGATTGTTTATAGTTTGAATTGATACCTTTACTTCAATGATTGCATCCTTTATTTCTTTTAGACTCTCTCTAAATTCTTTTAGAAAGTCCTATATTATTGCCGGGAGTGGTGGCGCATGCTTGTAATCCCTGCGCTTGGGAGGCAGAGACAGGAGGATCGCACCGGTTCGAAGCCAGCTGAGTGTCCTGGCTTAGGAGACCCTGTTTCCAAAATAAAATAAAAAAAAATGTAAAAATAGGTCTGGGAGTGTAGCCCGAAGGTAGAAGGGCTTCCAGGAACCCCAGTACCACCAAAAAAAAAAAAAAAAGAAAGTCCTATATTATTTCTACAGTTATATTCCTAATTTGATCTTCTGTAGGTCTCTGAATTTCTGTGTTATTAGGTTCTGATATTATGGGTTTGTGGGCATTCATTGCTCTATTGTTGTTCCTTTTTCCCATGATTTCAGAAGTTTGTGCCTTCTCTGGGTTCTTTCTTGGGTCACCACGATGTCACTTAGGGTGCTCTGGATCTCGAGTTTGTGGTAATCTCAGCCGCCACTACTCCTTTACTGGGTTGTATCATAAAGTCTCAAACCCTGAGGCTTCACAAGACTGTGGGGGTGCAGAGCTGGGTGTTTTCCCACAGGGAGCTGCGACTAGGGTGTGATAACTTTGCCACCACTACTCCTTCACTGGGTTGGACTGCAAAATCTCAGACCCAGGGAGATTATCAAAGCTGCGCAAGTCCCTGGGGATTTCTCCGCCGCAATTTCATTTATGGTTGTTGTGTGCACTGATCTGGAGCTGTCATGAGCGTGGTGAACTCGCTGCCACTGCTGGCAATATGGCGCCACTGCCACGCCCTCGCCCATGAGGCTGGCATATTTCTTTTCTGGTTTTGAGCTCCTTTCTGAGTCCCTGGAAGGCGTGATGAGCTTGGCCACTGGGAGTTTTAGGCATTCTCTGCGCTGAAAGAACTTCTGAATAACACCCGAATGATCCGCAGCTGCTCACTTCAGCTCCTTGTTTACCTTTCCTCTCTGGAGCCTGGTGCTGTGAGGCATGATGGCGCTGGTGCGGCTCCGCAATGCCGGCTGGTTTCTTTTCTGGTCTCTGGTTGTTCTTCTAGTCTTCTTTTTCTCTGTCCCTTGTGCTTACATTTTTTATTTCTCTGCTGATAGTGTTTTCTGGCTATGAAAAGTGCTGATTTTGTGGTAACAGAGATCAAGTGTTAGCAGGACTCATAAATGCTGCTTTTCTAGGTCGCAATGTTCCCGGAAGTCCTCAATACTGGTATTTTAAATTAGGGTCTTCAGCTGGGGGAGGCTGAGACAGAGGACCACAGGTTCTGCATCAGCTTCAGCTACTAGTGAGACCCCTTTTTCAAAATAAACAAGTAAAATAAGGTTGAGAGTGTAGCTCAAAGGTAGAATGCCTGTTTCAACCCCAGTATCTCTCATCTCTCTCTCTCTCGCTCTCTCTCTCTCTCTCTCAACATACACACACACACACACACACACACACACACACGTGCGCGCGCATGCATGCGCGCACACACACAAATAGAAACTTCCATTTCTGAAGCATGATGGATGGAACCTAGACCATCAGGATTTATATTATATGCACTTTGCTGTTCATGTATGGGAGCTCCACCTTAACTTTTTTTTTTTTTTTTTTGGTGGTACTGTGTGTCCAAGCGGATGTTGCAGAAACAGAGAAAGAGTGCACCAACCGAACTTGAGATCCGATTATTTAACCACAGAAAAAAACAGACTAGCCAGGCTAGGGATGCAGTCTGGCACCTAGTCAAGAGCTGCAACCCTGAGCTCAATTTACAAGGGGTTTTTTAAAGGAGAAAGCCAAGCACAGGTGGCTGAGATTAGGAGGAGGAACAGCCAATAACAGTATGATGAAATTGCAACTTTGACAAAACTCAAATATTTTTGGAGTGGGGTTCAGTGTTCCAGGATGTAAGCAGGATGTTGGTTTATGCCTGCTACATTTAATACCCTCTACTGATGTTACTTTAACTCCCTGTAAAATTCTGGAGGAGCATCAATAAAAGGTTCAAACTACTAAACAATTTTGACTTGGCTCTTGTTAGGGCCTTACAGTACTGGGGATTGAACCCAGGGGCGTTTATCTCTGAGCTACACCCCAGTTCTATTTTTTATTCTTTATTTTGACACAGGTCTCGCTAAGTTGCAGAAGGACTCACTAAGTAGCTGAGGCTGGCTGTAAACCCACGATCCTCTTGTCTCAGCCTCCCCAAAACTGAGATTACAAGCATGTGCCACCATACCAGGCTTAGTCTATTTTATTTTATTTTCTATTTTTATTTTATTTGTGGTACTAGAGATGGAGCCCAGGGGCATTCTACCTCCGAGCTACACTCCCAGCCCTATTTTTTATTCTTTATTTTGAAACAGGGTCTCACTGAGTTGCAAAGGGTCTCACTAAGTAGCTGAGATTGTCCTTGAACCACGATCCTCCTGTCTCAGACTCCTGAATGCTTGGGATTACAAGTGTGTGCCACCACACCCGGCTTATTCTTTATTTTTGAAATAGGGTTTCACAAGTTATGGAGAGCCTCACTAAGTAGCTGAAGCCCGCTATAAACCTGCAATCCTCCTGCCTCAGTTTCCCAAGTATTGGGATTACAAGTGTGGGCCACCACACTTAGCTCTTAACTTTTTTTTGATTTTTAGTTTTTGGTACTGGGGATTGAAACCAGGAGAATTATACCTCTGAGCTACACCTCCCACCAATCCTATTTCATTTTTTACTTTGAATAGGATCTTGCCAAGTGGCTGAGAGCCTCACTAAGTTGCTGAGGATGGCCTCAAACCTGTGATTCTCCTGTCTCATCTTCTTAAGTACTGGGGTTACAGGTGTGTGCTACCATGTCCAGCTTGAAGAACCTTTACTAAAGGTTATTAGTTGCTATCTCTAGGGGTGGGATTTAATATGCTTTTTATTATTACTTTTTACCTTTTTGTGACACTGTTTAAATCATACAGCAGCTATATTGAGATATAATTCACATACCATAAAATTCATCCTTTTAAAGTTTACAATTCAGTGGGGTTTTTTTTGTGTGTGATACTAGGGATGGAACCCAGGGGTGGTCTACCTCCGAGCTATACCCCCAGACCTATTTTATTCTTTTATTTGAAAACAGAGTCTAAGTTGTGGAGGGCCTCACTAAGTTGCTGAGGCTGGTTGCAAACCTGTGATCCTCCTGTCTTAGCCTCTCAAATACTGGGATTGCAAGTGTGTACCACTATACCCGGCTCAATTCAGTGTTTTTACTCTGTTCATAGAATTGTGAGACTGCAATCACTACCTAATTTTAGAACATTTTTATCTATTCAAAAGGCAATCTTTGCTTACTGGTGTCACCCTGCATTCCTACCTCCCCCTGGCCCTGGTGCCCACTAATCTATTTTCAGTCTCTAGAGAGTGCCTGTTCTGGACATTTCATAGCAATGGAATCACATGGTCTTTTCAGATTGGCTTCTTTCACTTGTAACATTTTCAAAGTTTATCCATGTAGTCGAATGAACTCCATTCCTTTTTCTTTTCTCATTCTTTTTGTTCTAAATTCTATTTGCCAATAAAAATATATTTTATTGGTGTGTATGATACTGGGGGTTGAATGTAGGGGTGTTCTACCTCTGAGCTACACCCCTAACCCTATTTTATTTTTATTTTGAAAAAGGGTCTCTCACTAAGTTCCTGAAGCTGATGCAAACTTGTGATCCTCCTGTCTTAGCTTCCCAAGTACTGGGATCGCAGGTGTGTACCACCATACCCAGCTAAACCAAATTATATTTTAATCAGGTACTACTATATTACCATTACAAATATTTAATGAAAAACAAGATGAGCTTTGAGTATGGCTTAAAAGTAAGTAGGAGCCGGGCGTGGTGGCGCACGCTTATAATCCCAGCACTTGAGAGGTTGAGGCAGGAGGATCTCACAGGTTCGAAGCCAGCCTTAGCTACTTAGTGAGGCTCTCAGCAACTTAGTGAGACCCTGTTTCCAAATAAAATATAAAAATAGGTCTGGTAGTATACCCCGGAGGTAGAAAGCCTCTGGGTTCCATCACAGTACCACCAAAATAAGTAAATAAATAAACAAACAAACAAATAAATAAATAGTTAGCATCATTGACCCATTCCTCAAAACTGTTTCTGTAAGCAATGACCCACATCTCTAATCCCGGAAACTCAAGATACTGAGGCAGGAGGACCATAAGTTTGAGGCCAACCCAGGCAACTAGTGAGACACTGTCTCATAAAAAACAAATGAAAAAACAGTGGTAGAACACCCCTGGGTTCAATCTCTACTACCATAAAAAAAAAGTCTATATGAAGCATTTCTTGCTAGCAGTGCTGAGGACATTCAAAAGAACGCAACAGAAAATACCTCTGCCCTCAGGTATTTTGTACTAAAGCTGGCAAGGAACAGGTCATAAATCAGAAGAGACAGAATAAGCTCAGGAGGATATGTGCTCAGAAGGCGAGGTGACAGGAGCTGGGCGTGGTGGCGCGCCCTCGTGATCCCAGGACCTGAGAGGCTGAGACGGGAGCTTTGCAGGTTCTTGGACAGCCTCAGCAACGTGAGGCCCTCGGCCACTTAGTGAGACTCTGTTTGAAAAATAAACACTAAAGTAGGGCTGGGGTCTAGCTCAGAGGTAGAATGTCTCTGGGTTCAATCTCTAGTGCCACAAAAGGAGGAGGAGGAGGAGGAGGAGGAGGAGGAGGAGGAGGAGGAGGAGGAGGAGGAGGAGGAGAGGACAAGATCACAGGATGTTTTGCTAGCGGAGCAGGTAGATCTGTTTTAGCAAGTTGCTGGGCAGAGGCCTCTCTGCAGAGATGAGATCTGAGCCAAGGCCTGTCTCATCGGAAGCAGTGAGCCATAGGACGAGGAAACAGGTGGGCCTGCAAACAGGAACAAGCTGGGTGTTGTTGTGGGAAAGCAGAAAAGCAGTGCCCCAAAGCCTGTGAAAACTGGGTACCAGACAGAGCTGGGCAGGCCGACTCACTGCGACCAGAGTACACAGGGTCGTGTCAGCCGGAACAGTGAGTGGAAGTGCCATTTTAAGGGTGATAGGAAGACATAGTTTTTTGTTTGTTTGTTTGGTACTGGGAATTAGAACCTAAGAGCACTCTATCTTTGACCTACATCCCCAGCCCTATTTTATCTCTTATTTTTGAAACATGGTCTAGGTAAATTGCTGAGGCTAGCCTCAAACCTGCAATCCTCTTGTCTCGGTCGCTCAAGTACTGGAATTACAGGTATGTAGCACCACGTGTGGCTGAGTCATAGTTTTAAATCAGGTAGTAAATCAGTTTTAAGTCATGATGCACTGGACGAGGATAGAACAGTAAGGGTTGCTGATTAGACTTATGTCTTAGGGGTAGAGCTGGCAGATCTCCTGGTGAATCAGCTGGCAGACACCAGAAATGAACCATGGTAACAACCTGAGGGTGGGGATATGGCCACAGGGAATCGAGACGTCTTGCTTGTAGATGGCAGATATAGTCCCTGCTGCCGCTGCTGCTGCTGCTGCTACTACTACTACTACTACTACTACTACGATCTGAAGCGCTTTCCCCAGGCCTAGTGGGCCCTACAGAAGGGCTAAGGCTGGCCCTAAGACTTAGATGACAGGGCAAGTATTGGCAAGCCCAGAGTGACTTGGCAGAGCCCCACACAGAGAACCCTGGAAAGTGGAGCGCAATGCACGCACCTGCAATCCCAGCTACTCAGGAGGCTGAGACAGGAGGAATGTACGTTTGAAGCCAGCCTGGGCAACTCAGCGGCACACTGTCTCAAAATAAAAAATAAAGCCGGGTGTGGTGGCGCACGCTTGTAATCCCAGCATTCGGGAGGCTGAGACCGGAGGATCAAGGTTCACGGACAGACTCCGCTACTTAGTGAGGCCCTCCACAACTTAGTGAGACCCTGTTTCAAAATAAAGAATCAAAAACAGGGCAGGGGCTGTAGCTCGGAGGTTGAATGCCCCTGGCTTCCATCCCCAGACCCGCAAAATAAATAAATAAAAATAAAAAATAAATCAAAAATAAAAAGGGCTGGGGGGTATAGCTCAGAGGCAGAACACCCTTGAGTTCAATTCCTAGCACCACAAAACCAAACCAAACCTGGGAAAGGGAAGTGGGGCGGCCCCAGGTTCTGGTGTCTGGGACAACGAACACCTTGCAGGCCTCAGATACCCTGCAGTGTTCATCGGGCACCAGAGCCGGGCGGGTGGGGGTCTGCCCATCCCAGGCCCGGTCACCATGGGCACGGGGTGTAACCTGAGCCGGCCTCACTCACTTGTGCGCAGGCGGGCGTGGTCCCCGCCCAGGGCCAGAGAGAACAGAGCAGAATGTCAGCTGCGTCAGCTGCTGTGCTAGGTACCAGCACTCTGCAAACAGACTCGAGTCACGAACCCAACAAACCGTTCAGCTGGGTTGTCATTGTGGCCGGTGCCGAGGGCAACCGTAACCGCGGAGGGTGGGGCTGCTGACCACGGTGCCCTGCTCTGGTCTGGTCAGGGTCATCCCAGGAGACAGGCTCACCGTGAGGACGGATTCACAAGATTAGTGGGGGCACCTGGTTGGGGGACTCTGCCAGCCTTACCTGAAGCAAATTTCAGAAGAGCTGAGACTGTCTTTTCTGGTCTCCTTTCTGGAGTCCTCTGGAGCTACAATCTCTACTACACTGCCAGAGGTTACATTTTTTCTTTTTTTTTTCTTTTTGTGGTACTGGGGATGGAACCCAGGGGTATTCTACCTCAAAGCTACACGCCCAGCCCTAGTTTTTATTTATTTATTTATTTATTTATTTATTTATTTATTTATTTATTTATTTATTTATTTTGGTGGTACTGGGGTTCCTAGAAGCCCTTTTACCTCCGGGCTACACTTTTATATTTTTATTTAGAAACAGGGTCTCCTAAACCAGAGTGCGCGGCTGGCTTCGAACCTGCGCGATCCTCCTGTCTCCGCCTCCCAAGCGCGGGGATTACAAGCGTGCGCCACTACACCTGGCATTTTATTCTTTATTTTGAAACAAGGTCTCATTAAGTTGTGGAGGACTTTACTAAGTAGCTGAGGCTGGCTGTGAACCTGTGATCCTCATGTCTCAGCCGCCCAAGTACTGGGATTACAAGCGTGCGCCACCACGCCTGGCGAAAGAAGGCTATTTCACTTGCAGGATTAGGTCAGGTTCCAAGCTGCAGCAGCAGAGCCTGGGGGAACCATGCCTCAGGGCGACAGAATCAGTGCCCTCCTTGCAGGGAGGCCGAGACCCCAGACTCTAACACAGAGAGGAGCCCCTGGCCCTCTCTGCGCTGGGCAGCCTTCTCCAGTGTTCCACTTTTAAGCGGTGCTTTCTAGGTTTTTGCTAGCCAGTTTTTCTCAAATGCTAGGAAAAGCCCAGGTTACTTTTTGCTCATCACGGTTGTGCTGGTAGGAGCCGCTTCTTTGCAGTGAAGGAATTCCCAGGGCATGCGTGGTGATGTCCCGTGAAGGTGCAGCACTTCGTGGAGCCCCGTCTTTCTGAGGCTGCAGGAGTGGAAGGGGAGAGTGGAGTCCAGAGCTTCTGGGTTGCCTCAGCTGGGGCAGCGCCACGCCAGGCGTGAAGGGCACACCCTGATGCATCTGATCACAGCCAGAAAGGGAGCAGGTGATGTGGCCCCCATCACACTGCTTCAGCGCTGTTGGTTGATGTGCTCGGGATTCATGGGAACCATTGTGTTCGCACAGTGGACCATGTCTGGTACTTAGTAAGTGCTGAAGGAAAATTTGTTGAATGAATAAATGAATGTGTGATTGATAATGCAATACAGTCTAAGTGCCATTAGAGATCTTGTGTCTTTATTACTATAAAATCTCAGAGCCTGGAGCATAGTCCTTGCTCAATAAGCATCAAATGAAAGGGAGAGAGAGCGCGCGCAAACAAGCAATGAGTGACTTCATGAAGCCATGGGGAGTGCAAAGAAGGGAATAATCAGATTCTTCTGGAGAAAGAGGCATAAGAGCGTAGAAGAAAGAGCTGGTATCTGAGAAGGCTTCCTGATGGTGGGTCATCTGAAGGACTCTCGAAGGCTTCTGAGGAGGCAAAGAGCACCTTGCTTAGGGGAAGTCACATTTTTTTGGTGGGGGGGTGGTACTGGGGTTCCTGGAAGCCCTTCTACCTCTGGGCTACACTCCCAGACCTATTTTATACATTTTTATTTATTTTTTTTATTTTTTATTTTTGGTGGTACTGGGGGTGGAACCCAGAAGCTTTCTACCTCTGGGCTATGCTCCCAGACCTATTTTATATTTTATTTGGAAACAGGGCCACTAAGTTGCTGAGAGCCTCACTCAGTAGCTGAGGCTGGCTTCGAACCTGTGCGATCCTTCTGTCTCTGCCTCCCAAGTGTGGGGATTACAAGCGTGCGTCACCACGCCCGGCGGGAAAGTCACATTTTAAAAATGTCTAAGCAGCCGGGCGTGGTGGCGCACGCTTGTAATCCCCGTGCTTGGGAGGCAGAGACAGGAGAATCGCGCAGGTTCGAAGCCAGCCGCACGCGCTGGCTTAGGAGACCCTGTTACCAAATAAAAATGTAAAAAAATAGGTCTGGGAGTGTAGCCCGGAGGTAGAAGGGTTTCTAGGAATCCCAGTACCACCAAAAATAAAAATAAAAATAAAAATAAATAAATAAATAAATAAAAACGTCTAAGCAGGCTGGGCATGATAGCACACGCTTGTAATCTCAGCATTTGGGGGGCTGAGACCGGAGGATCCTGGTTCACGAATAGCCTTAGCTATTTAGTGAGGCTCTTTCCAACTCAGTGAGACCCTGTTTCAAAACGAAGAATAAAAAATAGGGCTGGGGTGTAGCTTGGAGTTAGAATGCCCCTGGGTTCCATCCCCAGTATCACACACACACACACACACACACACACACACGCCTAAGCAGAGTGTGGTGGCACATGCCTGTGATCCCAGTCCTTGGGAGGCGGAGACAGGAAGATCTCAGGTTAGTGGACACCTCAGCAGCCTATGGAGACTGTGTTTCAAACCAAAGCATAAAATCAGATGGGGGTGTAGCTTGGAGGTAGAAAGCCCCTGACTCTTCAATCCCTAGTACTACACACACACACACACACACACACACACACACATGTCTGACCTGGGTGAGATGGTACACACCTGTAGTCCAAATACTTGAGAGATTTAGACAGAAGAATTATAAGTTCAAAGGCAGCCTGGACAACTTAGCAAACCCCTGCCTTAGTATTAATGATGATGATGATGATGATGATGATGATGGTGATGATGGTCAGTAGAGTTGTTTAAAAGAATTGTAATAACTGGTTGTAGTGATTCACACATGGTTACTCGGGAGGCTGAGGCAGGAGGATTACAAGTTTATAGTCACCCTGGGGTACTTAACTAGATCCTGTGTAAAATAAACCAAAAACAAAAATTGGAAATAAATGATCAGGTCCAAGGCTATGCTACATGGGTATAACTTTAAGGCCTTAATTCCTTATTGTTATTATTATTATTATTAGTGGTGGTGGTAGTGGTGCTGGGGATTGACCCCAGGGCTTCACACATGCTAGGCAAGTGCTCTGCCACTGAGCTACATACCCAGTCCTTTTTGTTTTGAGACAGGGGCCCCTAAGCTGTCTAGGCTGGCCTGGAACCTATGATCCTTCTACCTCAATCTGGGAGTGGCTAGGGTTACAGGCACGTGCCACCACACGCCACTTCTTATCCTTTTTTACATTAAAGCAAACCCATAGGAATTAACTTTAGGAGAATGTTGCTTCCCATCACCTCTGGGTACAGGGTCTTTAATCTGACACTGTCCTTACTTGGCTCCTCAAGTTTTAAGGTGATGTGCCTCCAATCCCGAGTTGAACAGTGAACAGTGTGTTAAATCCTACGGCCCCAAGAGAAACTTGGCTCTCACCTAGATTAGTGCTTAGCAGAAAACAGGCAGCAGTATTTGTTGAATGAATGAATATTAAACTGGTTTTTTGTAGGTTTGGTGATACAGTGTCTAGATCCTCCTTCAGGGGAGGACTTGTGGCCTGATGTGGGAGAGAGGTCACCAGACGGCTCCCAGTCCTCAGCTCTGTCAGGGTCTGCCTCAGCCTCAGAGAACACAAGGTCATGCCCTCCCGAGAGCACCTGGACCTGGTAACTGAGCAAGCTAGGGTTACAACTTTTGGCCTATTTTGGCTTAAGGCAGGACAACTCTGCCAGGCAACACAGTTCTAGAGCTCTCTGCCACTTGGGGCAGGTGTCACGGGCCTGGGTTTTAGTTCGACTTTCCCTCTATCCTGTCCTGTGTTCTCTCCCTTACTTCTGGAGTGCTAATCCCTGCAGAGCATGGTGGCATATGCCTGTAATCCCAGGATTTGGGAGGCAGAGACAGGAGGATCACAGGTTCAAGGCCTACTTCAGCAACTTAGGGAGACTCTTAAAAAAAAAAAAAAAAGCCGGGCATGGTGGCACACGCTTGTAATCCCCGCGCTTTGGAGGCGGAGACAGGAGGATCACGCAGGTTCAAAGCCAGCCACGCTGGCTTAAGAGACCCTGTTTCCAAATAAAATATAAAATAGGTCTGGGAGTGTAACCAGGTAGGAGGTAGGAAGCCCCTGGGTTCCATCCTCAGTACTGCAAAAATAAATAAATAAATAAAAAGGATGGGGGTATAGCTTGGAGGTAGAACATCCCAGGGTTCCATCCTCAATACAAAAAAAAAAAAAAGTGCCAATCCCTAAGTTTCTGTCTTAGCATCTGCTTCCAGAGAGGCTAAGGTACAAATGGTCCAAAAGAACAGATGATAGGAGACAGTCTGGGAGCTGGCGCAGTCATCACCAGCTGCAGTGAGGACCTCCTCATCAGTGTAAGTGGAGCACAGAACATTCCCCACACAGAGGGCCCGGGGAAAACCGCCACTGGTGGTTAAGTCATCAGGATGTGCTGGTGCGAGCGCAGGCCAGGCAGGTGCAACATGTGGGGGTCTGATGGGCATGGGGACAGCATCTACCAGAGGGACACTGAAAGGCAGGTCTATTATACCAAAGTCAGAGCCCTGATGGGATAGTCTGGGGTTGCCAGGTGTGGTGGCACACATCTGTAACCCCAGGATTTGGGAGGCTGAGACAGAAGGATCTCAGGTTTAAGGCCAGCTCCAGCAATTTAGCAAGGCCCTCAGCAACTTAGTGAGACCCTGTTTCAATATAAGAAAATAAAATGAATGTGGGGTTATTGCTCAGGGGTAGAATATCCCTGGGGTTCAATCCCCAGTAGCACACACACACACACACACACACACACACACACACACACACACACACTGGAAAGAAGGAAGGAAAAGTCAGATTTGAAATTAAGGGAAGAAGACATCAGTGGATGGAGATGGAGATTCCTGGGGAAAGGACTCTAAAGATGTTGACACTCCAGGAACCTCTGAATATGGAGACAAAGCAGTGCGGGAGTCTCTTCCCAGCAAGACAACTTGTGTCTTATCAGGACCCGCCTCTCTCCCTATTCTTAAAATAACCCGGGGGGGGGGGGTGTGCAAGACCCAATTTCTTTGTCTTTCTGGACAGAGAAAAGGAACTAAACTCCAAATGAGGTACAAGAGCCAGTTAGGAAGTACCAGCGGGGCCAGGGGAGCTTGGGTTTAACTAGATTCTGCAGCTGCTTGAAAGAACTGAAACATAAAATTGAATAGGAAGAATTTACTGACTTTCTTGAGCACTCCTGAGACACAACTCGGAACCCTAAGCGAGGACTCCAGGAGACAGTGTGAACTTGCCGTGACAACGGCTTCCAGAAGCTGGAAGAAGAGATTGCCCACACTGAATGACGCTGCCAAACCAGAGGTGCTGAGCCTGGCATGGCTGTGCACGCATGTAATCCCAGTACTTGGGAGGCTGAGATGGGAGGATTGCAGGTTGGAAGACAGCCTCCACAATCTAATGAGACTCTGTTTCAAAACAAAACAAGACAGGAGGATCTGGGTTCATGGAAGCCTCAGCTACTTAATGAGGCCCTTTGCAACTCAGTGAGACCCGGTTTCAAAATAAAGAATTAAAAAATAGGGCTGGAGGGAGAATGTCCCTGGGTTCCATCCCCAGTACCACACACACACACACACACACACACACACACACACACACACACACACACACACACAGACAAAAATTAAAAAGGCTGGGGGTATAGCTCAGAAGTAGAATGCCCCTGTGTTTAATCCCCAGGACCCCTCCCCAGAAACCCAGAGGTGCTGTAGCAGATGATGAAGGAAGGATGCAGGGGTGCAGGGAAGGGACAGTGTTGAAAAGGATGCTGTCAGAAGACCCATCAGGTGTTTAGGTTCCATGGGAAGGCCCCCAGAACGCACCGTTTACACCAATGCCAGAGGAATGCAGGGCTAAGAGGGGCCACAGCGTCACTCGGCTCAGTGGTGGCTTCCCCCAGGTTGAGATCCCAGTAAGAGAGACTTGTTGATGTAGTTGGAGGTGCTAGGCCCTAGGAACAATGGGCACCAGGGCTGCACTAATGACAAGAAGACTGTAGACATCTCAACGCTAGCGAGGCTGGGGTGGCAGCCCCAGAGCCCCGCCTGCAGAGGGTGACATGGGTGGTGAGTATAATGTGGCATTTATAGGGGCACAGCTGACAAGCTTGGGTCTCTAGGAGAAACCCAGGATGACTAGAAGGCTGAGGGCGGCGGCCACAATAGTTATAGTCCATTACTCAATTCCTGGAGCTGAGCTGGTTGGGGGCTCTCCGGAGTTAGACGACACCCAGCAAGAACCCCATTGACTCATAAACCATGGCGGCTGCCTGGGTGTTGTGGCCTCGTCGTGTCCAGGGGCAGCAAGCAGGAAGAGGAGTCACCATGTTGCGGGAGTGATTGAGCCTGGTCAGCAGGAGGAAGTTGGACTGCTGTTACAAGACCCTGGTGACCAAGGAGGTGCTGATGTTCCTTTGCCCAAGTGTGACTCTATATGAGTAAGTGTGAGAAGGGCACAGTGACTAAAGGACCAGCCCCTCAGGGCTGGTCTCACTCCAGCAGGCGAGCCTCCTCAGCCAGCGGGCATCAGTGGGGACGGGGAGGAGTCTAGAATGGATTTGGGAGGAGTGAGAATGTAGGCATTGCACGCACCCAAGCTCAGCAGCAGCTGTGGGGTTTACAGTGTGTTCCCCTGGCCTCCCCCTTCTATGAATCCCAGAAGAAAAAAAGGCCTGAACACATGGGAGCAGTAGACCTGACCAGCGCAGGACCAATGGATGGGGTGGGCAGTGGGGGACAGGACTTGCCACAGGGCTATGGGGAGTGCAGACAGCAGATAGCTCCCCGCCATGAGCTCCTGCAGGGGCCGCCCAGCTGCGTGCACACACTGTCCAGGCAGCCCACATTTGCATGGAGTGACTGGAGTTATAAGGCCTGGTTACCTCGGTTCCCCACTCTGCTGGGTTGAAGCTTTTTAATTAATTAATTAATTAATTAATTTTGCAGTACTGGGGGTGGAACCCAGGGGCATTCTACCTCTGAGCTATATCCCCTGCCCTATTTTTTATTCTTTATTTTGAAACAGGGTCTTACTAAGTTGCTGAGAGCCTCACTAAGTAGCTGAGGCTGTCCGTGAACCACGATCCTCCGGTCTAGCCTCCTGAATGCTGGGATTACAAGCGTGCGCCACCACGCTCGGTTGATTGAGGCTTTTTTGAGTCTACATTGTAGATCAGCCTCTCCCTCTGACCAATTCTACTTCCTCTCCTTCCAGTCATAGGGAAACATCTTGCACCCCAAATTCACATGATTTTCCTGCTGTTTAGATGCTTAGTCTCCTCATTCATCCAGATGCTTAATATTTTCTTCATGAAGTGGAACAACACAACCTAATCATTTTAACATCTGCTACCTGTAACATACTTAAAAACCTTTGAAACACTTCTGGAAAAGTCAGTAATTTTAAAGCATTCAAGTTTATAACACTAAATTATTTTGATAAATATAAATGAAAATCATTGAATCGTATAATAATTACATTGAATTTAGGCACAGTGGCACTATGTTAATACAAAGATTTGAAAACGTCTAGCCGGGCGTGGTGGCGCACGCTTGTAATCCCAGCGCTTGCGAGGCTGAGACAGGAGGATCGCACAGGTTCAAAGTCAGCCTCAGCTACTTAGTGAGGCTCTCAGCAACTTAGTGAGATCCTGTTTCCAAATAAAATATAAAATAGGCCTGGGAGTATAGCCTGAGGTAGAAAAGCCCCTGGGTTCCACCCCCAGTGCCACACACACACACACAAAAAGATAATGTCTAGAGTTTCAGATTTATCACCTAGATCTTGGGTCTGTATAATTACCCCTTTTGTTTTTCTTTAGTTGCCTTTTTTTTCCTAAGGCAAAATATATATTTTAGGATGATCTCATACAACCTTTCCTCATCAGGTATTAAGCATAATTGTTTTTCTTGGTTTATCTAAATGTCTATCTCTTCACATATTAAATGAAATTACCAATATTTGGTCAATTTAAATATACTCCATACTTATTCTATATAAACTAACAGTTTTCCTTCCAACTTGCTTATTTATAAGAAATAGTTTATTTACCATTGCTGTAAATTTTGTTTTGTTGAATTGTTTTTCCTTAAATTTTGCTCCTGTTTATTAGAATTAAAACTAAAATGGAGCCAGGCATGGTACACATGCTTGTAATTTCAGGACTTAGGAGGCTGAGAAAGAAGGATCACAGGTTCAGGGCCAGCCTGAGCAACTTAGTGAGGCCCTCCTTAACTTAGTGAGAGCCTGTTTCAAAATAAAGAATAAAGTCGGGCGTGGTGGTGCATGCTTGTAATGCCCGTGCTTGGGAGGCAGAAACAGGAGGATCGTGCAGGTTTGAAGCCAGCCGTGCTGGTTTAAGAGACCCTGTTTCCAAATAAAAAAGTATAAAAAAATAGGTCTGGGAGTGTAGCCCGGAGGTAGAAGGGTTTCCAGGAACCCCAGTACCATATATATATATATATATATATATATATATATATATATATATATATATATATATATATATATATATATATATTAGGGCTGGGGGTATAGCTCATAGGTAGAATGGCCCTGGGTTCAATCCTTAGTACCCACCCACCAATGAACGCTTAAGTGGGTATTAACTAATGTTGGGACTTTGGTTTTCATTTGAATTAATTAATGAGAGTAAAGGATGAAAGGCTCCTAGCATTCTTTCAATAGCATATTCAAATGTGTGAAGATTTACTATGCAGAAAACATGTTAAGGCTCTTACTTGTGACAATAGGGTCATTAGTTTCATGATAAGATTTGTGAGAAGCAGAAATTAATACCCATCTCAGGGCAGAGGGAAGTTTCCCAGGAAAAATTCTCGAGGTTGCTCCCAGGCGGGGGCTCAGGGGCCCCCTCATGTCCAGAAGGCTCCAGATGGTCTTGGAGTCCCCATGGAGTCCCTGTGGAGAAACCCCAGGCAGTCTACACGTCCTTCCTGCAGCTGAGCCGAAGGATGTTCTCTGGCTTCCCTGTGCGCGATGCCTTTCTCATGGCAGTTGGGCACCACACACAAGATCTGCTTGAACAGCTGCGGGTCTCCTCCTCCCAGTACCTTCTGCATACATGCTCCATCACCAGATAGACTTAGCTGATGGTGTCTATGCAACAGCTGGAATACATTCGGACTGCACACAAAACCTGCTTGAACAGGGCTTCCTCTTCCTATACAGCAGTGAGCTAGTGCCCTCTGGGCATGCGCTCCATCACCAGATAGACATAGCTGGCCATGTCTACAATATGAAACAGCTGGACCACATTCAGATGGCAGGCAGAAGCTGCTGGAACAGCTGCTGGTCCTCCTCCTCCCTATGTCAGAGACCCAGTGCCTTCCACACACATACTTCATCACCAGATAGACGTAGTAGGCCATGTCTACAGTCTGAAACAGCTGGACCACATTCAGACAGTGGGAAGGATTTATTTGAACAGCTACTGATCCTCCTTCCCCTTTACATCAGGGAACCAGTGCCCTCCACACATGTGTTCCATTACCAGATAGATGTAGTCGAAGGTGTCTGCAATCTGAAACAGCTGGACCACATTTGGTGGCTCCACTGACCTCAATATATTAATTTCAGATAGAATGAGAGGGAGTGGATACCTGTCCTGAGGCCTGCCTTCATGGCCACCTGGGTCCTGGTGAGGATATAGCAGGCCAGATTGACCTAGGCAAAGTGCCCTGCCTAATGCCCCACAGGATCGTATAATGACCCTTGAGGGCATACTTACTAAGAGCTGGATGAGAGGCCTGGTCTGCCCTCACTAGGCTCTCTCCTACCACTGTCCATTAAAGGCCACAATAGCAACTAAAGATGCTAGCAGTGGAAACAAAACAAAACAAAGCAATAAACATACAACAAAACAAACCCCCCAAAATAGTAACACACACACACACACACACACACACACACACACACACACACACACAGTCAGAAGCCCAAACCAACAATTCAAATTTAAAATCACTCACCTAATGAGATAATTATCTTTTTTTTGGGGGGGCAGGTCTGGGTATGGAACCTAGGGGCATTCGAACTTCAAGCTACACTCCCTGCCCTATTTTTTATTCTTTGAACCATGATCCTCTGGTCTCAGCCTCCCAAATGCTGGGATTATAAGCATGCACCACCATGCCTGGCTAAGATAATTATCTTTGATCTGACAGATCACCAATCAAGAGCTCCTTGTACCTGATGACAAAAAATCCAAGCCGGTTGTGGTGGCACACCCCTGTAATCCCGATACTTGGGAGGCTGAAACAGGAGGATTGTGTTTGAGGAGGGCCTCAGCAACTAGACTCTCAACAACCTGGCAAGACCCCTTTGCAAAATAAAAATAAAATAGAACTGGGGGTATAGCTCAGAGGTAGAATGCAATCAATCTCCAGTAACACACACACACACACACACACACACACACACACACATACACACACACCCTGGCCAGGGTTTATATACCTGGTGCTTGAGACTGCCACAGTGGCTCCTTATGAGGTCACAGTAAGAAATGGCTGGGTCATGGCTATGTAGTCCTCGTGGTTGTCTTCCTTTGGACCTCCAGGACCTTTTACTCTTTAATAAGAATAAAGACTTCAGAAGTTTTTTGCTTCAATGGATTAGGGAGATTGATATTATTTAGAAATTGAAATTTATAGGATGCTTAAAAAAACATATTGGTTCATCTCTTCTTCTAGTCTAGACAACCTGACCTGGAACACCCTGCACCCTGCAACAGGTCGCCTCGTTGGCTGGCCAAACTGTAGCTCAGTCTGTTTGAAGAGCTGGCACTACCCTGGGGATGGGCTGGGGCAGTGAGCAGCAGGCTCGGCTCGTGCCCCAGAGGACACTGAGGAGGGGGCATCCTCTCCAGCTGAAGTTAAGGACTCAGGAATCACTGTGGGAGACTAAAAATGAAGGCAGAGGGCTGAGGAGGAAACCCAGCAATAGAGCACTTGCCTAGCATGTATGAGGCCCTGGGTTTGATCTTGACACAAAAGAAGGAGGAGAAGGAGGAAAAGGAGGAGGGGGAGAAGGAGGAAGAAAGAGAGAGAGAGAGAGAGAGAGAGAGAGAGGAAAGAAAATTAGTGGAATAAATGCAGATGGACACTTGTAGTCCCAGCTATTTGGAAGCTGAGGCAGTAGGATCACTTGAGCCCAAAAATTTTGTGCCAGCCTGGGAAACATAGTGAGGTCCCATATCTTAAAAGTAAAAAAAAAAAAAAAGATAAATAAGGAAGAGTAATCGCTTTATCTAAAACCAACATGGTCTAATAATATACCACATAGATTCCAGATTCACATTTTGGGGTGTGTGTGTGTTACTAGGGACTGAACTCAGGAGCATTCTACCTCTGAACTACATCATCAAGCCTATTTATTTTTTTTATTCTGAAACAGAGTCTCTCTAAGTTGCAGAAGTTGGCCTGAACCTGTGATCTTTCTTGATCTTTCTGTCTCAGACTCCCAAGTACTGGGATTACAAGCATGTGCCACCACACCTAGCTCAGATTCTTACTTTTCCATATTCTCATATTCTCTCTCTCTCTCTCTCTCTCTCTCTCTCTCTCTCTCTCTCTCTCTCTCTCTCTCTCTCTCTTCCCCTCTCTCCCTCCCTCCCTCCCTTTCTGTTTTTTCTTTTTCTTTTGTGGTACTGGGGATTGAATTGGGGGGAATTCTACTTCTGACCTATACCCCCAGCCCTATTTTACTTTTATTTTGAAATAGAATCTCACAAGGTTGATTAGAGTCTCACTGTTAGTTGAGACTGTCCTCAAACCTGTGATTCTCCTGTCTCAGCCTCCCAAGTACTTGGGATTATAGGTCTGCCCCACCAAGCCTGGCTCAGATTCACTTTCTACTTCAATCATTAACAGTGTGTGTGTGTGTGTGTGTGTGTGTGTGTGTGTGTGCGTGTGTGTGTGTGTGTGTTACTAGGGATGGAACCCAGGGGCATTCTACCTTTGAGCCTACAACCCCAGCCCAGTTTTTATTCTTTATTTTGAAACAGTTTCACTAAGTAGCTGAGGCTGGCCATAAACCTACCTACAATCCTCCTGTCTCAGCCTGCCAAGTACTGGGATTATAAGCATGCGCCACCACACCTGGCTTATTGTCATTTTTTAACCGCTTTGATTTATTCACCTATAAAATTGTGGATATTCACCTGTAAAATAGGTGCTTCCATCTGTTGTGAGGATCAAATGAGGTTAATCACGTAGAACCTTGTACCATTCATAGCAATAAATGCCAGATATCACTCTTACTGGTGCGAGGTACTCACAGACACAATCTAGAAGGCCTTGCCTTCCAGTTTGCATCAAATGGTCTGGTTTTAGCCTATTGTCCCAATGAAAAATTATCAATGGCCTTTTCTCACCCTCATATGTATTCCATTTTGGATAATAAATTACATGGCCACCCTAATGTGATTAATTGAACCATTAAGATTTCCTGAGTGCCATGGGACGTGCTGCATACCTATAATACCAGTTACTCTAGAGGCGGAGGCAGGAGGATTGCCAAGTTTGAGGCCAGTCTGTGCAACTTAGGAGACCCTATCTCAAAATAAAAACTTTTAAAAGGGCTGAGGATGTACCTCAGTGGTAAAGTGCTGCTTACCTTATGTGGGTGTGGCTCTGGGTTCATCTTCAGCATAGCAAAAATAAAGATAATAGTAATTGTATGAACCAGATAATGCTATCCCAACTTTAAAATATTTGGAAATAATTTTTGTACAATTTATAGTTTATGAGGCCCAGAGATGCCATAATTTATAATTTACTAGGTGGTGTGTGTGTGTGTGTGTGTGTGTGTGTGTGTGTGTTGCTCGGGATTGGATCCAGGGGCATTCTAGCTCTGAGCTACACCCTCAGGTCTTTTTATATTTTTATTTTGAAAGAGGGTCTCAACAAGTTGCTGAGAGCCTTGCTAAGTTACTGAGGTTGACTTTGAACCTTCAATCCTCCTATCTCAGCTTCCCAAGTCCTGGGATCACGAGTGTGTGCCACCATGCCCGGCTAAAGTTTTGTTTTTTATTTTTATTTTTCTGTGGTGCTGCAGATAGAACCCAGGGCCCCATGCAAGCCAGGCAAGTGCTCTCCCATGGAGCACTACCTTAACCCCTAATGGCAGTTTTATCTTTAGCTCCTAAGGACTCCCATTCCTGGCTGGAAAGCAACTCTAGGAAACTTGCAGCAGGCTCTTTGAGAAAACCAACAGCTCACAAAGCCCCACCAGAGCCCAGCTGCTGGGCGGGCTGGTGTCCAGACCTTGACAGTTGGCCCTGCCACACCAATACACACGGGCACTCCCAGGCAGCCTCAAGGTCCCTCCCGATTCTGCCACTGCTCTGGCCAGCCTCTCCCCGCCCCCACACTCTTCCATTCTACAAATTTTGAAAAAATGTTGTCTTCACTCTGTACTTCCTAGTTCGCTGGCCACACTTGAGCATCTCACCCTGCTGGGGGCAAGGCCTCGAAGCACTGAGCGGCTGGCTTTAGGGCTCTAGGAGTGAGGAACCAGGAGTAAGGCTGGAATCACCAAGCTGCCATTCACTTGACATTGTCAGACTCTTGCCACCACTTCTCTGTGTTTTTCCACTCTCCCTACAGGAATGCTGCTGCTCTTGCCCCTGCTTTGCCAGGTAGGAATTAATGCTGATGGGGTCCCCCAGGCCATCATGAGATAGTGCGGCCTGGATTTGGACCGGGACTCATCTGAGGGTCCTGCATTAACCACGGGGATATAGAGATATGGGGAGGGCTTTGGGAGAGAGAGTATAAATGTACCATGGTTGCTGGGAGGAGGTGTAGCTCAGGGGCAGAGTGCATGCTTAACATGCTTGAGGCTCTGGGTTGCAAACCCCCAACACCTCAAAAAAGTGTCTAGGTGAGGTTTCAGAGAGGTGACATGCAGTCACTCATTCTACAAGTATTCATGTCCCATCCCCAGTACAGCCCAAACCAAGAAATCTATAAATGTTCAATATAGAAGTAACCATCACAAGCCTACAGTATACATAAGCTACGATATAACATTAGAAATGTTACATATACTATAACTAATATATTAGTATATATTAATATAGTAATGATATATGTTAATATATTAACATAATGTATAGATTTCAGTTACTATATAGTTACGTATATACCTATACATATATAGGTACTAGGGATTGAGCCTAGTATTACACTTCTGAATTACACTCCAGCCCTATTTTTTATTTTGAAACAATCTCATTAATTTATAGAGGGCCTCAATAAGTTGCTGAGGCTGGTCATGAACCTGTAATTTTTCTGTCTCAGCCTCACAAATAATGGGATTATAAGCCTGAACCGCCATGCCTGGGTGCTCCCCTTTTTATATTTTATTTTGAAAAAGGATCTAAGTTGCTGAGGCTGGCCTTGAACCTGCAATCTTTCTGTCTCACTTTCCCAAGTACTGGGATTCCAGACATGTGTCACCGTGCCCAGCTTAAAGAATATTTCGGACCCACAGTTAATCTGAGGATTCAGATCCTGCAGATGTGAAGGGCCAATTGCACTTGCTGTGTACCAGGAAGTGAGGACACAGAGATGACAAAGGTCTGGCCCTCACGGACCTCACAGTCTGGGTGGAGATGGCAGGTAAACAGGGCATTGGGAGCTAAGTGCTGTATTAAAGGTGTGTGCTCTAGCCAGTGGGAGGTAGAAGAGGGAGGATTAATTTTGCTGTGTGTAAAACAAACACACATTGGTTGAGAGCTTTACCATGTGCCAAGCACTACCCTGAGTTAACATTAAACAACACAGGAGGAGAGGGGCATTCCACATATAGGGACAGGCTGTGCAGTGGTGTGGAGCCCCGGAGGCACTGTGGCCCCTGGAGGCAAGGGCCAGGCATCGGGCTCACCCTGGGGTGCAGGGAGACAGGGTTGGAGCTGGAGGTTGGCATGGCCTGGAAGGCTGTGCGAGCCTGAGTAAGGTTTGAATGTTTCCTATGGATGGAGGCTTTTCTGGAGCACGAAGATCCCTCTTTTTCTTTTCATCCTTTGTAGTCCTTTTTAAAAATATATATATATATACTGGGGATCGAACCCAGAAGCATTCTATCTACGAATTACACTCCCAGACTTTTTTATTTTTGAAGTTGAAACAGGGTTTCATTAAGCTGCTGTGGCTGGCCTTGAACCTGCGATCCTCCTGTCTCATCTTCCCAACTTCTGAGGCTTCAGATGTGGGCCACCATACCCAGCTCAGTTTAAAAACTTCTGAAGAGGCTCCACTTGCGAGGAGTTTGGCTTTCTGCGTCTTTTCACTGGCACACCACATGACCGCGGTGGACACGCTCAGGCGGGCCATCTCCCTGGTGTCTCTTCCTCGGGGCCTCTCCCACCCACTGCAGCCAGAGGGTCTGCAAACCTGCCATTCTGATGCTGTCCATCAGCTCCTGAAAGCCCTTTAGCAGCTTCCCTCTGTCCCTTAATTCAGCATAGCAGGCCACCTGCAGTGTGAAAGCCCCCCATCCCTTCAGCTCCATCTGCCGCCCCCCTCTCTGCTCTATTTTACTGGCCCTCACCACAGATCAATGCTCTGTAGGAGGGAGCAGGAGAGTTGCTCCGGGGCTCTTCCTCCTAGCATCCCACTGTGTCTAGGCAGAATGGAGCAAGAAGATGAGGGTTCTAGACAACCTTTTTTTTTTTTTAATAATAATAATACTGGGGTTGAACCCAAGGGCATTTTACCTCTGAGTTACAGTCCCAACTCCATTTATTTATTTATTTATTTATTTATTTATTTATTTATTTATTTATTTATATTATTTTATACTGGGAATTGAACCCAGAGGCATTCTACCTCTGAGCTACACCCTCAGCCCTGTTTTATTTTTATTTTGAAACAGGGTCTTGCCAGGTTGATGACAGTCTTACTACTTGCTGAGGGTGTCTTTGAATCTTTGATCCTCTTGCCTCAGCCTCCCAAGAACTAGGATTACAGGGTGTGCCACCACACCCGGTTTGTTTGTTTGTTTGTTTGTTTGTTTATGTTTGGTGGTACTGGGGTTCCTGGAAACCCTTCTATCTCCGGGCTATACTCCCAGACCTATTTTTTATTTTTATTTGGAAATAGGGTCTCCTACGCCAGCGAGGCTAGCTTTGCCTCCCAAGCGCGGGGATTACAAGTGTGCGCCACCACGCCCGGCCTATGTATTTATTTTTTAAGCAGTGCTAGGAACAAACCCAGGTCCTCACACACATCTACACTGAACTATGCTTCCAGCCAGGGTTCCACTTCCAGGACCTGTAGTTCTAGCTACTCAGGAGGCTCAGGCAGGAGAGCCACTTTGCCCAGGAGTTCAAGACCAGCCTGGGACACATAGCAAAACTCTGCCTCAAAAAATACATAAAGCCTGCTGCGCATGGTGGTACATGCTTGTAATCCCAGTTTTTGGGAGGCTGAGATAGGAGGATCACATGTTTGAGGACAGTCTCAGCAAGTAGTGAGACTTTCATCAACCTAGAAAGACCCTGTTTCAAAATAAAAATAAAAAATAAGGCTAGGGGTGTAGCTGGGAGGTAGAATGCCCTTGGGTTCAATCCTCAGTAACACACACACACACACACACACACACACACACACATACACACACACACACACACACACGAGAGAGAGAGAGAGAGAGAGAGAGAGAGAGAGAGAGAGAGAGAGAGAGAGAGAGAGAGGAGAGAGAGAGAGAGAGAGAGGACTAGATCTAGATGCAGTGGCACATACTTATAATTCCAATGATTCTAGAGGCTAAGGCAGGAGGATCACAATTTGAGGCCAGGCTGGGAAACTTAGTGAGACCCAGGGACAAAGTAAAAAATGAAGAGAGCTGAGGCTCTAGCTCAGTGGTAGAGGGCTACTGAGTTTGATGCCCAGCACCATAAAATATATTTTATATATATAACATATATAATATACAGATAAATTTCTAGATAGATTTAGATTCCATGCCCCCAAACTTAAACATGTTCCTGCAGCTAATGGAGGGTAGACGCTCCCCTGCCCTCTCTCCTGTCCCCACCCCAAGGTGTCAGGCGGCCCGGCTCGCTTAAATCAATGGGCCCTGGGCCAAGGCTCCACCCAGTGAGAGGGAAGGGAGATGGGTCAGCCTGCGGCTCCTGGACTTTGAGCCCTATGAGTCTGCGTCCTCCTGGGGAGGGTGAGGAGGCAGAGCCCCGAGGGCCTGGTCTATCCTGCAGAGTGACCCAGTCTCCCTCGTGCCCACCTGGCTTCAAAGTCCTGAAGGTGATTTGGTCCCGGTAGGTGAGAGGCGATGTGTCAGGGCAGGTGAGCCAGCCTTGGCCCACGTCACCGTGGCAAGCTTCAGCACAGAGAGCGCTGCAGACCGGGATGCTCTCAGAGGAGGTCTGACATGGGGGGCAGGTCAGGGGTCCTGGGGGTCCATTTAGGACTTGAATTCACAGCTCAGGCGGTAAGAAGAGGCCTCATTCCTGTCCCTTAATAGGTTGATGAGACCAGCTGGATCCCTGAGTTAAATTTTTTACCTCTTACCCTACCCAGGTGGCTTCATGGCTCTTCTACCTGTCTCGGGCCGTCCCAGGGCTGGGGCGGTGCAGGGCGGGAAGACAGGCAAGGGGCCACTCCATGCCAGGCAGGAGACCTGGCACTGGGCTCCGAGCAGCCTGGGAGGCTGTTATTCTAGAACCTGATAACTGCCTGGGCCGAGCCAAAGATAAGAGGCAGCTGTTTGAAGTCCAGAGAGATAACAGTTTCAGAGAAAGTGGTAAGAGGAGGGAGATGTCCTGGGCCAAGCTCACCAGTTTTGCCTGCTTACCTTTTGCCAGTTTCATCCATCATTCATTTATTTTATATATACTGGAGACTGAACCCAGGGACATTCTATCTCCAAGCTATAGCCCCAGCCCTTTTTATTTTGAAACGGGGTATCAGATCCTGAGGACCTTGTTAAGTTGTTGAGACTGGCCTTACACCTGTGATCCTCATGTCTCAGCCTCCCAGTATGGGGTTGCAGATGGGCACAGCACACCCAGCTTATTTATTTATTTATTTATTTATTTATTTATTTATTTATTTTGCAGGCCTGGGGCTGGAACCCAGAGGCATTTGACCTCCGAGCTACAACCCCTGCCCAATATTTTATTCTTTATTTTGAAACAGGGTCTCACTGAGTTGCAAAGGGCCTCATTAAGTAAGTAGCTGAGGCTGTCCGCGAACCGTGATCCTCCAGTCTCAGCCTCCCGAATGCTGGGATTACAAGCGTGCGCCACCACACTCGGCTTCATTCATTTATTTTTGAGACAGGGTCTCTGTAAACTGCTCAGACTGGACTCAAACTTTATCTTCCCACATCAGTCTCCAAATTAGCTGGGACTACAGGAGCGCATCACTGTGCCCAGCTTTTTGCCTTTTATTTTATTTTATTTTAGTTTAGTTTAGTTTTGTGGTACTGGAGAATGGACCCAGGGGCATTCTACCTCTGAACTCTTAGCCATTTTCACACTTTTTGTTTTATTTATTTATTTATTTATTACTGTACTGAGGATTGAACCCAGGGGCATTCTACCTCTGAGCTACATTTCCAGCCCTATTTTTTATTCTTTATTTTGAAACAAGTTCTCACTAAGTTGCAGAGGGCTTCACTAAGTAGCTGAGGCTGGCCATGAACTTGTGATCCTCCTGTCTCAGCCTCCTAGGTACTGAGATTATAAGCCTGTGCCACCATGCCTGGCTGAATTTTTTGTTTTAAAATAGAGTCTTGCAAGCTGGGTGTAGTGGTATGCACCTGCAATCCTAGTACTCAGAAGGCTGTGACAGAGGATCTCAAGTTTGCGGCTAGCCTCAGCTACTTTGTGAAGCCCTCCACAAGTTAGTAAGACCCTATTGCAAAATAAAAAATAGGGCTGGGGATATAGCTTCAAGGTAGAATGCCCCTGGGTTCAACTCCCATAAATAAATAAACAAACAAATAAATAAATATTTTTAAAACAGGGTTTGAAAGCTGGGTGCAGAGGTGCACATCTGTAATCCCAGTACTCAGGAGGCTGAGCCAGAAGGATTTCAGGGTTGCAGCCAGCCTCAGCAACCTCACAGGCCCTCTGCTACTTAGTGAGACTTTGTTTCAAAATAAAAATAAAGCCCGGTATGGTGGTGCACACCTGTAATCTCAGTACTTGGGAGGCTTGGACAGGAGAGTCACAGGTTCAAGGACACCCTAAGCAAGTATTGAGATTCTCATCAACCTAATGAGACCCTGTTTCAACATAAAAATAAAAATAGATCCGGGCATGGTGGCGCCTTGTAATCCCAGCATTCGGGAGGCTGGGACCAGAGGATCGCGGTTCGTGGACAGTCTCAGCTACTTAGGGAGGCCCTCTGCAACTCAGTGAGACCTGGTTTCAAAATAAAGAATAAAAAATAAGGCAGGGGGTGTAGCTCGCTCAGAGGTCAAATGCCCCTGGGTTCCATCCCCAGACCCGCAAAAATAAAATAAAATAATAAAAATAAAAATAGAGCTGGGGGTGTAGCTCAGAGGTAGAATGCCCCTGGTTCAATCTCTAGCCTGTCTCTCTCTCTCTCTCTCTCTCTCTCTCTCTCTCTCTCTCTCTCTCTCCCTCCCTCCCTCCCTCCCTCCCTCCCTCTCTCTCTCTCTCTTTCTCTCTCTTTCTCTCTCTCTCTCTCTCTCTCTCTCTCACACACACACACACACACACACACACACACAAAAGAGCAGGGAGTATAGAGGGGGTATGGTAGCGCACACTTACACACTTGAAATCTTAGTACTTAGAAGGCTGAGACAGGAGGATCACAGGTTTAAGGCCAGCCTCAGCTATTTAGTGAGGCTCTCTGAAACTTAGGGAAACCCTGTTTCAAAATAAAGAATAAAAAAAATAGGGCTGGGGGTGTAGCTCAGAGGTAGAATGCCCCTGGGTTCAATCCTCAGTACTGAAAAAAAAAAAGGGCTGGGATGTAGCTCAGAGTTCGAGTACCTCTGGGTTTAATACCCAGTAAGAGGGAAGGAAGGAATAAAAAAGGAAGGAAGGAAAGAAGGAAGGAGGATGGATGTTATGATTTATTGAGGCGCCGCCGTTTCTACCTCAGTGAGGTGGGGTCTCATGCCCCTCATTCTGGGAAGCTCTGAAGTCTTCCTGGGCAGGGTTCTCCCAGCGCCCCTGGCTCCACATCCTGCCTGTGGCAAACATCTCTCTCAGCTGTACCTCAGCGCCCACCAGGCCACCCCGGCACAGCCTGCCTGGCCCTGCGGATCATTGAACATCTTGCTCCTGCATTCTTTCAAAATGGTTTTTAAGATATGTCCTGAGCTCCTGCTTGAGCTGTCTTATGCATTGGAGACACAGCAGCGAACAAAACAGACACAAATCCCATCCTCCCGGGGCTAATACTCTTCTTGGGGAGACTGACAATCCAAAGACAATTAAAAATAAGTACACAGATAATTATGTCAAGTGCTGATGTGAAGCTGGAGGAGATGGAGAAGATGGGGTGTGGTTAGCTTTGAGGTGGACTCATCACAGAAGGGCTCTAGAGTGAGAGGGGTGTGTGTGTGTGTGTGTGTGTGTGTGTGTGTGTGTGTGGTCTTAGGGATTGAATTCAGTGGCACTTAACCTCCGAGCTATACCCCTAGCTCTATTTTTTATTTTTTATTTTTGATGCTAGGGATTGAAACAGGGGCATTCTACCTCTGGGCGACACTGGCAGCCCTATTTTATTTTTTATTTTGAAGCAGGGTCTCACTAAGTTACAGAGGACCTCACTAAGTAGCTAAGGCTGGTGGCAAACCTGTGATCCTTCTGTCTCAACCTCCCAAGTACTGGGATTACAAGCGTGCGCCACCATACCTGGCTTATTTTTTATTTTGAAATGGGATCTTGCTATGTTGCCCAAGCTGGCCTCAAATCTGCCATCCTCCTGTCTCAGCCTCCCAAGTACGAGGATTACAAGCAGGTGCCATCATGTCTGTTTAGGGGAATGTTTGAGCAGAGACCTGAGGACAGGAGCTGGGCACAATCTTGGAGAAGAGGTGCGCAGGCTGTGGACAGCTTGTGGGGACCAGCGGCTGGAGCCTGAGGTTCTTGTGAGGAAGGAGGAGGGGACCTGCACAAGGCAAGAGCCGAGGAGTGAAGGGATGAGGGGTCTGCATCGTTCCGGCCTCTGGAGGACTGTGGCCTTAACTTTGTGTATGGGGAACTATGGAGGGCTTGGACTCTGGCTGCCGTGTGGGGAGAATGGGAGGCCCGTGGGTTCTTCTCTTGAGCAGTACATCAAATTTCACGAGGGCAGAACTGCAGGCTGCAGCAGAGCCCAGTCCGGGCTTGGTTACTCCCAGTCTGTCCACAAGGACAGCACAGAGGCCCCCATGGCCTGCCTTCCTCCATGAGAGCTTTCACGTGTATTTGTGAGAGCGACATTTTTATGTTATCTCAGTGTGTTGCGTTGAACACTTGCATTTATTTATTTCCCTGCCTGACAGATCTACCTGACAGGTTGGGTCCCGCGGGGCGGGACCATAGAAAAGGAGACTGCTAGACGATATCGTGAGACGGGCGATATCGCGAGAGGGGCGGAGTTTCCACGCGTAACTCCGCCCACAAGACGTAAACTTTAAAAGGAAGGGCATTTCCCTTCCAGCGTCGGAGGAGCTCGGAGGTCATCAGGAGCGGTCCATCTCTGATTCCCGGGAGAGACCGCATTAAAATTCTTTTTCTTCTTGGCGCACCGGTCTCTCTTGCCTTTTTTATTTGCGCCTAAAAACCTAACACTACCTAGCCCATCTCTCCTGTGTTATGAACGTCCTCATGAAGGGACATGGATCTCTCAAACATCTGAGTTGATTCTGATCCTTTCAAAAGGTCATAAGTAACCCGGGCATGGTAGTGCACACCTGTAATCCCAGTACGTGGGAGGTGAGACAGGAGGATCGTAAGTTCAGGGACAGCTACAGCAACATAGCAAGGCTCAGCAACATAGCCAGACCTTGCTTCAAAACAAAAAATAAAAAGGGTATAGCTCAGAGGTAGACTGCCCCTGGATTCAATCTCTAAGTCCCTGTGGGTGGTCACTGGCAGTGAGATTAGCCACACTGGTAAGAGCAGGTACCCACATGCACAGCCCCAGATGACTTCTAGCCTCTGCGGTCCCATTACGTGTACCGAATGATTTCCCCACTGCGAGCCTCAGTTTCGTCATCTATAAAATAATGTGGATGGGAGCTGGGCGTGATGGCACAACACTGTAATCCCAGCTACTCAAAAGGCTGAGGCAGAAAGATTGCAAGTTCAAAGCCACCCAGGACAATTTAGTGAGATCCTGTCTCAAAATAAAAGGGCATGGGATGTAGTTAATTGGTAGAGTGCTTATCTAACATGTATTCAGTCCCCAGAACCATAAAATAAATAAATAATAAAGGGTTTGGGCTAGATCGGTGATTTGCAAGTTATTCCGACATACCAATAAAACCCATGTATCTATCCAGAACAATAAACAGGTGCGTCAAATTTTGCATATGATTGGGAGATGCTGGTCACAAATCCCTAAATTTGTCTGTGAGGGTCTCTTGCAGTGTGTGTGTGTGTGTGTGTGTGTGTGTGTGTGTGTGTGTGTGTGTGAGAGAGAGAGAGAGAGAGAGAGAGAGAGAGAGAGAGAGAGAGGAGAAACTGAGACTGGGGTGGAACTACTCAAGGGCACAGCACTGAGCTATACCCCTAGCCCCAACCTCTAGCCCCAACCTCTTTTTTTTTTTTTTTTTTTTGCAGTACTAGGGATGGAACCCACTGGCATTCTATCTCCCAGCCACACACGCACCCGATTTTTTTATTCTTTATTTTGAAACAAGGTCTCACTGAGTTGCAAAGGGCCTAAGTAGCTGAGGCTGTCCGAGAACCGCGATCCTCCTGTCTCAGCTTCCCAAATGCTGGGATTACAAGCGTGCGCCACCACGCCCAGCTCCCCTTTTATTTCTTATTTTGAGACAGGGTTTCACTAAGTTGTACAGACTGGTCATGATCTTGCGGTCCTCTGCCTTGGCCTCTGGAGTCACTAGGATTACAAGCAGCAACTAAGGATTACATGCCTGGTGCTAAGGCCACTTCCAGGTCTGATAATATGATTTTTCTGTGCTCTGATTGCAGCACTGGCCCAGGGAGGATCCAACCTCAAGGGAAAGACTGAGGTTTTAATTGCCGTGTGAGTGCTTTAGGGCTTGTTTTTGTTTGATCATTTTTTAAACTCTGAGTGTGTGTGCGTGTGTGTGTGTGTGTGTGCGTGCGTGTGTGTGTGTGTGTGTGTGTGACTGCAGATTGAACTCAGGGGCATTCTACCTCCAAGCTACCCCCCTAGCCCTTTTTATTTTTTTGTTTTGAAACAGCACCTCCCTAAATTGTGGAGGCTGTCTTCAAACCTGTGATTCTCCGGTCTCAGCCTCCCAAGTACTAGGATGACAGACATGTACCACCACACCCAACTTGATTGGGTTTTTATTTATTTATTTTAAACCCAGGAGCCTTCTACCTCTGGGCTATACTCCCAGACCTATTTTTATATTTTATTTGGAAACAGGGTCTCACTAACTTGCTGAGAGCCTCACTAAGCTGCTGAGGCTGGCTTCGAACCTGTGATCCTCCTTCTCAGCTTCCCAAGTATTGTGATTACAAGTGTGTGCCACCACGGCCTGCTCTTGGTTAGGTTTTTTTAAAAAAGCAACGTAGAGCTGGGCATGGTGGCGCTTGTAATCCCAGCATTTGGGAGGTTGAGACAGGAGGATTGAGGTTTGCTGAAAGCCTCAGTTACTTGGTAAGGCCCTTTGCAACTCAGTGAAACCCTGTTTCAAAATAAAGAATAAAAAAATAGGGCTGGGGGTGTAGCTTGGAGGGGCATTCCCCTGGGTTCCATCCTTAGTACTAAAAGAAAAGAAAAAAAAAAAAAAAAACAACCTCGTAGAAAACATTCTTGGAAGCAAAGAAGGGGTTTGTGGTTTTGATGCCTCTAGGCCTGGAAATGTGGATATAATGAAGGGGAGGCCCACACCGATACAGAGCCACCTAGCTGTTTTCTTGTGGGAGATGCAGGGGAGGGTGGGGAGGGCCATAGGGGGGTAGAACCAGGGAGGTGGGAAGGGGTTAGGGGTGGCCACAGGCAGAGGGGCAGAGAGCTGTGGGCAGATCAGGGAACTAGGCCCAAGCGTCTTGGCGAAGACTCTCCCTGCACCAGGGCAAACAGGGAGAAAAGGCCCCTGTAATTGTGAGGTTGTCCCCGCTTGACTGAGGATCTGGGAGATGGGGTGGCCCTGGGCCAAAGCAGACACCACCCTTTCTCACCTGGTAGTGCCTCTCTGCACGTTCACACCCAGTGCTGTGCTGGCAGGGGCTGTAACCCGAGCCCTGGGTGCCAGGAAGGGGAGACCATCCTGTCCTCTCCGCTTTCCCCATCTACCTTACACGGGCCTGGCCAGGGAAGAAAGGGTGTTGTTCTCAGTGGGCTCAGGACACGTAAGGATTAGGGGCCGATGACAGGTTGTCGGTGGCTCGGGGGACAGCCATAATCCCAGCAGCCTGGGCTGCAGTGCCCTTTGATCCAGCCTCTGAACACTTGATTATGAGACACAGCCCATGTTTCCATAAAGGGGAGAACAATTGTTTCCAGCCCAGACAAAGGATTCTTTGTAGGGCCCTGGGACCTGCTCCCTGGGAGTCTCTCAGGGGGAGAAGAAGGACAGCCCCGCCCGGGCAGGGAGGGTGCTGGGGCAGGGCAGCGCTGGGTGAGGCAGCTGCAGGGCTCCCACTGAGCCAGTGGCCATGGGCAAAGGGCATTCGTGACAGCCCAAGGGGCACGCCCAGCTCTGGAGGAGGTGGAAGGGGGCTCTTTCTGCACCTGCCAGGAGCTCAGAATGCATGTAGCCTTTATCTCTACTAGGGCAGATGTTGGGGAGTCCTGCTGCCCCCTTTGTTGGGGGGAAAGGGTGGCTCCTCACTGCCAGGTTTCCTGAGCAATCAGGGAGAGGATTTGGGGCCTAGAGTGGGAGTTAGAACGTGGAGAACATTTGGGAGAAGGAATGAAGGGGCAGATGGGGGAGGTCGTGGTTGGGAATGCAGCGGGCAGCATCTGTCCAGTTTGGCAGCTGCTCTCAGCTTCCCTGGGGCCTGGCCACAGAACACCCTCGGATTTTGCAAAGCAAATCAGGCTGTTGCAGCGAGTGAGAGCTTCACTTTCTTTCTGGAGCAAGGGAGAGAAGCCTGGATTGGTGGAGCTTTGGCCCAACCCCAGCTCCACCCCTCACCCATTTGTTAGTTAAATCTAACCCCTTCCCTCCCTGCTGTGCCTACTGTCTGTATGCGCGTGTGAGAGGCCTGGGGTCAGCCCTGAATTGGCCTCCCAGTCAGAGGCAGCTGTAGCAAGGAGCTGGGCTTGACCCTGAGAGCCAGGCTTGGGATCTTATTGGAGCTGCACCTGCGGAGACCAGAGTGGTTTATTCTGGGAGACATAAGTAGAAAGTGTTGAATGCTGGCTCCCTAGACACTGCCAGGACTCGGATAGAACAAAGCCCAGTTTATTGTTCACCTTTGTGAGGGAGACTATTGGCTCCATAGCGTTGAGAATCTCAAGTTCGGCTCAAAATGGGCCTTTCTGCTGGGTACGGTGACACCCAGTTACTCAAGAGGCCTACGCAGGGGGATTGCAAGTTTGAGTTCAGCCTGAGTAACTTAGCAAGACTCTGTCTCCAAAGTCTTTTGTCCTGTAGGGGAGTGATCACAGTGTAGGATAGAGACCTAGAAGCTCTGAACTTGGAGAAAGAGAGGGAAAAGAACTCTAGCTGACCCCAGCAGAGGCAAGGACCCAGCCATATGGGCTGAAAACCAGGCCTGCAGGTGCCAAACAGGTCCCTGCCCTTGGAAACAGGCTGTGTTGACTTTGGCAGCCCCACCGTGCCTCCACCTACCCCAGCAGGGCTTGAAACTGACACTGGGCCCTGCTGGGGGCTGGAGATGTTCCCAGACCAGTCCTGCTCAGGCTGGCTTCGGCAGGCCGCTGCTCTGGCAGAGGAAGCCACTGGGCGTGTTTGGGGGAGGGCGGTTGCTCCAGGGAGGGCTGGTGCCTGGGCTTAGCTGGTAGAGGCCAGGGCTGAGGGACATCAGGACCGAAAGAGTGGCCTCTTGGTCTCAGACTGAAGACCCAGAGAGAGAAGGCAGCAGGAGAAAAGAGATGAGCTTTGGGAGATCGACTGTCATCCTATGGACTTGTCCTGTAATGCACCGGCCATGAACTGAGATCTAGATAAACATTGATCGTCACAATAAATCATTACAAAGATAAAGAAACCGGCAGAGACACCTGTAACCCCAGCACTTGAGAGGTTGAGACAGGGGACTTGTAATTTCTAGGCCAGCCTGGGCAGTTAGATAGTTAGCTTGTTTGTTTGTTTTTATTTTTGTGGTACTGAGGATTAGACCCAGGGGCATATCCCCAAGCTATATCCCCAGCCCAATTTTTTTTTTTAAACAGGATCTCACTAGGTTGATAAGAGTCTCACTACTTGGTGAGGGTATCCTCAAACCAGCAATCCTCCTGTCTCAGCCTCCCAAGTACTGGGATTGCAGGTGTGCACTACCATGCCTGGCTTCAGCCTGGTCAACTTAGTGAGGTTCTGTCTCAAAATAAAATAAAAAGAGCTGGGGATATAGCTTAGTGGTAGAGCATCCCTGGGTTCAATCTTCAGGACTGAAAAAAGAAAAAAGATAAGGAAAGAAGGAAGGAAGGAAGGAAGGACGAAAGGACGGAAGGAAGGGCAGACGGACGGAAGGAAGGAAGAAAGGAAGGGAGGGAGGGAGGGAGAAAGGAAGGAAGGGAGGGTGAATGGAAGGGAGAGAGAGAAAAAAAAGAAAAGAAGCAGGCATAGAGATCTTCCTCGACTGGACAGACAGGTGAGAAGGAATTTGAGTCAAGCCTCTGGGCTTCGAAGGCCAGCTCTGCTAGACACTCACTTTGGCAGCTCACTTTGGAGAAGGTAATAGCCATCCTTGGGAAGAAGAGAAAGACAGAGACAGACAGAGAGAGAGAGAGAGAGAGAGAGAGGGGGGGGGGGAGGGAAAGGGCTGTCAGTTCAGAGAGAAAGGCAGGGACAGAGATATGGAGGCAATGATAGGAGGGGCACGGAGATTGTGTGTGCCCAATTATGATAGGAGGGGCACGGAGATTGTGTGTGCCCAATTACGTGTGCACACACACGTAAATCTAACCTCAACATTCCTCTTTGCGGCGCTAGAGATCCGACCTGGGGCCTGGTACATGCCCGGCAAGCGTTCCACCCCTGAGTTACATCCTCATCCCTCAGAGTTCCACATTTTAAACGTCGTGTTTCTATCTACTGTCCCTTTTCAGAAAGAGATTGGAACAGGTGGAATGGCGACCTGGAGCCAGTAAGGACAGGTGACATAGGACACCTCTCCTATGTCCAATGGCGACATAGGAGAGTAAGGACAGGTGAGTTCTAGATGTGTTTGAATGGGGACGAAGGTGGAGGAAGCAGCACCCAGGAAGACAGGCCAAAGGGGCAGAAGGAGAGGGTTGCAGGGGCGGGCAGGCGGAGACAGCTCTGTCTTCTCCTCTGGGCCAGCTCCCCTGGCCTGTCGCCATGGAGATGGCTGGCTGGGGACTTTATGTCCAGCTTCTGCTGCCCATGGCAGTCCTCCAGCCAAGATTTTTTGTCTTGCTGCAGGCTGAGAGTCACAGACAGGGAGTTTAATGGGACAAGGGTACTGATAGGAGGAAGCAAAGTGGGGCTGGGCCTGAGGGGTGCCCTGAGCTCTGGGTAATAAGGTTTGAAGGGTGGTCTACTCAGAAGAGTACTTTTTGTTTGGTGTCCAGTGGCTTCTATTTTCAGTGCCCTAGATTGAGAGAAATAAAATGCCTGGATCCTACCAGAAGCCAAGAGCCAAGATTCTTGAGGAGGCCAGTTGAGGGGGAGTGGGAGTGAGGAGGAGGTGAGATCTGGCTGGATCTGGAGGTCACTCAAGCCCAAGCCCTGACCCTCTTATCAACTGGTCCTTCCCAAAGGGACTTAATTATAATACCAAGGAGAGTAATGGCAACTATTGTTTACTGATAGTCTACCTTGGGCCAGGTGGCACACACCTGTAATCCCAGTACTTGGGAGGCTGAGACAGGAAGGTTGGAGGTTCAAGGACAGCCTCAGCAAGTAGTGAGACTCATCAACCTAGCAAGACCCTGTTTCAAAATTTAAAAAAATTAAAAATAAGGCTGAGGGTATAGTTCGGAGGTAGAATGCCCCTGGGTTCAATCTCCAGTATCACAAAAACAAAACAAAAACAAAAACAAACAGTATTAAGCATCTTTACCTGCTCCTTACCTCTTTTGAAATCCAGTACTACTGCTTTCATTCAGAACATCAATACTTCTTGCCTAGAGTATTATAGTAGCCCATAACTGGCTTTTCAGTCTGAAGCCTTTTCCCCATTTCCTCTCTAATTTATTCACTATACAGCAGCAGAGAAAACTTTCTGAAGTTTACCTGATCTTCTCACTTCTACTCAAAATTCTCCCGTGGCTCTCCACCGCCCTCAGGATGGTACCTAGACAGGGCCCTTCCTGGTCTGGCTACAGGTGTCTCTACACATCCTCTTCCCCTACCCCACCTGACATTTGTACTCTACTGTGGCCTTTGCTGGGCTGCTCTGTTTCTGAGCCTTTGCCATCAGATTCCCTCTGCTGGAAAAACTTGTCCTCCCTGTCTTTTTCTGATGGACCTCTATCCAGTGCTTAAGGAAATATTCGCTTAGATGGACCTTCTTCCAGAATGTATTCCCTGGTCACCGCCCCCATTAGCTATCCCTCAGAGCTCCATGCCCCTCTCCCCTGTCAGTGTCCGTCTCCCCAACCAGACTGCACATTTCTTGAGTGTGAAGATTGTGGCTTGCTCTTTGTTTTAGGTCAGTACCAAGTAGCGTTGAGGTAGAAAGAAGTAGGGAGATAGGGATAGGGCGGAGAGCCATGGTGGGAAAACTTCATTTTCTGAGAGGCAAGAGTGGCTAACTTCTAAAGCTCCTGAAAAGACCAGACCTCCCAAATGTCAAGTGATAATGAGATCTGGTCTTGAGAGTGACCAGAGCTTCACAAAACTCCAGTTCCTGCTGATCAACAAGAGATTCCCTGGAGAGTCCAGGAAACAGAGTGTGGAACCCCAACTGGGAGAATGCGGCTCAAAGAAGGACACTGCAAATGCACCATGCAAATCCCAGAAAGTGCCTCTGAGACCTCAACTCAAAGGAGACTCAAAAAAGTATGTAAACCCCTAGACTAGACCAGCCGCTGTAAAGGGCTGCCCATCCCCCGCCACCTCTCTCTCAGCTCAATGTTGTCTTTCATGGAAGGCGGTGTGTAACTGATGGCACTTGGCCCGGGAAACTCCTGAATAGTGAACAGAACACACCCACTGGACATCGAGGCCACCAAGGTCCGTAGGGGTGGCCTGCACGTCTCTTGAGTAGAGTGCATGGGCTTAGGAAGGAAGCAGCTTGCAAATGATGGTGCATGGCCTGGGCTTCTCCCAAACGGTGTCCAGGAGGCGGCTGCTGGACTCCGGGGTCCCCACCGCCCACAAGGGTGTTCTGCTTCTTTTCCCCTCCAGTAGCTCTTTACAATAAGCCTCCTGCTCACCTTTCTGTTGTTCGAGACACTCTTCACTCTTTGTCGACGAGAACCCCCATAAGGAAAATGTCTGTTTCAGAATTTGACCCAAGTCAATGCACGTGAAATTAGTGAATTAATGTATAGTGCCCACGTAGCTCACATAACGAGCACGTGCCAGGCAAAGCCAGGTAAGCAGTTTCTAAAATCTATACATTTTCCTTCATGCCATTATACTTCTCAGGACTGGCTCTTAGAGCTGTTTCTTTTCTTTTCTTTTTCTCTTCAGCACTAGGGATTGAACTCAGGGGCACTCTACTGCCAAGCTACAACCCTAACCCTTTTAAAATTAATTAACTAATTATTTTTATTTATTAATGTACTTATTTATTTTTATTTTTTATTTATTTGTGTGTGTGTGTGTGTGTGTGTGTGTGTGTGTGTGTGTGTGTGTGTTACTGAGTATAAAATTCAGGGACATTCTACCTCCAAGCTATACCCCCAGACCTATTTTATTCTTTTATTTGGAAATAAGGTTTCACTAAGTTACAGATGGCCTCACTAAATAGTTGAGGCCAGCCATGAACCTGTGATTCCTCTCTCTCAGCCAGACCAAGTACTGGGGTTACGAGCATGCCCCACCATACCTGGCTCCTATTGTTTATTTTAAATTCTTAATTTTGATACAGGTCTCACTAAGTTGCAGAGGTCCTCACGAAGTTGCTGAGGCTGGCCACAAACCTGCGATCCTCCTGCCTCAGCCTCCCAAGTAATAGGATTACAAGTATGCTCTACCATGCTCTGCTTTTTTTTTTTTTTTATTTGAAACAGGGTCTCATTAAGTTGCTGAAGGTCTTGCTAAGATGCTGAGGATAGCCTTAAACCTGTGATCCTCCTGTTTCTGCCTTGCTAGTACTAAGTTTACAGGTGTGCACCACCAAACCAAGCTACTCTTGTGTGTGTGTGTGTGTGTGTGTGTGTGTGTGTGTGTGTATATGCATATAATTTTTTTGTGTGTGTGTGGTACTGTGGGGGTGGAACTCAGAGGCTTTCTACCTCCAGGCTACACTCCCAGACCTATTTTTTTTATATTTTATTTGGAAACAGGGTCTCACTAAATTGCTGAGAGCCTCACTAAGTAGCTGAGGCTGGTTTTGAACCTGTGCAATCCTCTTGTCTCAGCCTCCTAAGTGCGGGGATTACAAGCTTCTGCCACCATGCCCGGTTTAAGTAGATATTTTTATTTATTTATTTTTGCAGTACTGGGTTGGAACCCTGGGCATTCTACCTCTGAGCTACACCCCCAGCCCTATTTTTTAGTCTTTTTTTTTAAAAAAAAAAAACAAAAACAAAAAACAGGGTCTCAATGAGTTGCAAATGGCCTCACTAAGTTCGTGAACTGAGATCCTCCTGTCTCAGCCTTCCAAATACTGGGATTATAAGTGTGTGTCACCACGCCCGGCAAAATTCTTCAGTTTTAATTCCCTTAAGGACACTGAGCAACAAGACAACTGCAAGTTATCCCACTATCCCAAGTTCCCAGGGCTGAGAACTGCCCCAGTGACACTTTGGAATGTAAAGGTAGACACACGTGCCAGCCCTCAAGGCGCTCGTCACAGAGCAAGCCACACAGGACAGAGCCCTCGGGGTCGCCCTCACCTTACCCAGTCATGGCCTCTGCAGTCAAGTGCGTTCAGATGCATTTTCTGATTTCACCCTCACAGTCATTTTGTGAGAGTAGGGAGAGAAGGAGTTAATGGCGCTACTTCTGCATGAGGAACCTGAGAGATGGGGAGCTAATGAGAGTTCCCTATAAGTGGTAAGCAGCACAGGGAAGATAAGAAACCAGTCCTCTGGGGTCATCTGTTAGGCTCAAACTCAGGGCAGAATGCCCTCCATCTCCCCCCGCTGGAGCCCAGATGGACCTGCCCAGGCAAAGCCCTTGGCCTGCAGATCTGCAGATACACACAGATTCTGCCCACCCTCAGCAGAAGGCAGAAGAGAGCACATGCCCATTCCTGCTTCGCATCCCTCCCGCCTGTGGGCTCAGCCACGGGACCATCCATCCCTTCCCAACCCGCCTTTTCTTTTTTTTTTTTAACAGATTCATGGACTTATCATTTCCATGTAATAAAAGTTTTAAATGTCCATTTCAATGAGTTCTGGCACATGCCTGCTATCCTGCATTCATCACCACAATCAAATCTGAAGCACAGCTGGGCGTGGTGGCGCATGCTTGTAATCCCCGCGCTTGGGAGGCGGAGACAGGAGGATCCTGCAGGTTCAAAGCCAGCCCTGCTAGCTTAAGAGACCCTGTTTCCAAATAAAAGATATAAAATAGGTCTGGGAGTGTAGCCAGGAGGTAGAAGGGCTTCCAGGAACCCCAGTACCACCACCAAAAAAAAAAAAAAAAAAAAAAAAAAAATCCGAAGCACGCCCTCAGCCCTTTTGATTTCAGTCCACAACCACAGGCCTTCTATCACTATTTTAAGAGTTTTTTCTTATTGGTTTTTTTTTTTTTGTGTGTGTGTGTGATACTGAGGATTAAACTCAGAGGTATTCTACCTCCAACCTATACCCCCAGCCCTATTTAATTTTTATTTTAAAATGCTGAATTGCAAGCTGGGTATGTTGGCACGCATTTGTAATCCCAGCATTCGGGAGGCTGAGACTGGAGGATCACGGTTCACAGACAGCCTCAGCTACTTAGTGAGGCCCTCCGCAATTTAGTGAGACCCTGTTTCAAAATAAAGAATAAAAAGTATGGCAGAGGGGTGTATTCATTTGAGTCACCCCTCCATGCCAGTCTGGTATGAAGCTGTACCTATCCTCTGTATTTCTTTTAATAAACTTCTTTAAATCTTCAAAAAAAAAAAAAGTATGGCAGGGGGTATATGGAGCTCAGAGGTCAAATGCCCCTGGGTTCCATCCCCAGACCCGCAAAAAATAAAATAAAATGCTGAATTGCAGAGGACTTCATGAGGTTTCTGAGGCTGGCTGTGAACCTGCAATCCTCCTCTTTCAACTTCCCAAGTACTGGGATTACAAGCATGTGCCCCTGGGATTACAAGCATGTGCCACTACACACAGCTTAGAGCTTTTTTTCAAAGGCTATAAATGGAATTGGTTGCTTTTGTAATGGGTTGCTTTCACCCAGTAATGTTTCTGAAATCAACTCATTATGCTTGTGGGGCTGGGGATGAAACCCAGGACCTTGTCCGTGCCAGACTAGAGCTCTACACAGAGCTATACCCTTGTCCCCAGTTATACATGTATGTATGTAGGTAGGTATGTATGTGTTGCCACTGTGGATTGAATTTGGGGCATTCTACCTCGGAGCTATACCGCAGCCCTTCTTATTTCTTATTCTGAAACAAGATCTCGCTAAATTGCTGAGGCTGGCATGGAACCTGTGATCCTCTTATCTCAGCCTTTCAAGTACTGGGATTATGGGTGTGTACCACTATACCTGGCTCTATACTGTGTTTTATAAATAGTCATTTATTCCTTGTTATTGCTGAGCACCGATCCATCATGTGATGGTGTACTTATGCATTCAACTATTAGTAGACATTTGGGTTGATTTTATATTTATTTATTTATTTATTTATTTTTGGCACTGGGGATTGAACTCAAGGGTGCTCTATCACTGAGCGACATCCCCAGCCTTCTTTGCTTTCTTTTGCGAGAACAACCTCCTAAGTTGCCCAGGCTGGCCTCGAACTTAAAATACTCCTGCCTCACGGCCTCGGCCTCTTGAGTATCCGGGGTTACAGGCATGTGCCACCATGCCCACCTGCCAGGAACATTCTTATACAAGTCTTTGTGTGCACATCTGATTTCATTTCTCTTGGGTAGATACTAGGAATGACATTGCTAAGCTGCATGGTAAGGGCGTGTTTATAAGAAACTATAAAACAGTTTGTTAGTGTCTAATGGAGTTAAAAGTACACACTCCCCTCTATTTTAACATGAAGTACAAAGCTCTCCTTTTCCATTATGACTTCCTATACATTCCACCAAAGTATAATTTCACAAAGTTAAATAGTAACATATAAGTAGTAAGCACACATCAAAGCTTTATTTGTATATTTATTTTGTTGTTGCAGTGCTGGGGATCGAACCCAGGGTCTTGCACATTCTAGGCAAGCACTGACTGCACCTAAGCTTTATTACAGCCAAAGCTTCATTTCATTTAATAGTATAAAGCCGGTTCAACAGAGTGTACAAGAGAACATATATACATATAGTTAGTGGAAAGAACAAGGCTAGAATTTGACGGCAAAGTTGGACACAAAATATATGCAATAATATTGAAACCTTTGGCACCGATCATTATTTGTAACTTACCAGTTTCCTACAGGTGAACATCTATATTTTTAGAGCTCTACTTGGTAATTAATGATAATTCACACAGAACTAGCTTTTCTAAGTATCCAGGAATCCTTAGGGCAGCTCGTGAGTGCTGGAGGGTGACTCTGACACAGTCTACACGACCTGTTTTTGGATATTTTCCCCTCCAGTGCTGGATTTTGAACCCAGGGCTTTTTGCATGCTAGGCAAGCCCTCTACCACTGAGCCATGTCCCAAGCCTCTAGGTTATTTTTCTTAAGGCTTACCAAAATATACAGATGCTGTGCTCTTCCCGTCACCCCCAACATAAGCTTCTTTCTCTCTGTGCCGAAGTGCTGCCCCCTTCCACCTGCCTGCCTCCACTCCCAGCCTGAGGTCAGAGGTCAGGTCTCGGAGCCCCCCTCCGGTCTGGGCCCTTCCTCCACTCCCTCAGCGATTCTGGCTTCCTTCCATCCCAGCATCCCAGCCAGGCACTGCCCGCGTCAGTTGACTTGGCCCCTCCGGAAGCCTGTGGGCTGGCGCGGGGTGGGACTGTTTTTTCCTTTCTGTATCCCCAGGGCCAAGCCCAGTGCCTGGCACCCTGTAAAGCTTAATGAATGTTTTCTGAATAAGTTGAATGAGGTGCTGGCTAGATGCCTCCAAGAAGTCTCTTCCAGACTCCTGATGAGTCTCCATGGCTTGGTTGCCATGGTTCCCTCACTCTACATTACTCTGCCCCCCCCATTCCCACCACCCCATGGAAACACAGCTGGGGGCTGCTCCTGAGGGGGCGCTCAGGGCCCTGGGGGCCTAGGTGGCTACAGGGTCTCGTTTGTGTGCGCCGGGCAGAGCACGCTCGGTCCCACACCTTGACTGTGTCACTTTGGGGTTGGGCACTTTGGGGCCATGCAGGTCAGCCTTGGCTGTGGCTGGGGCCTCGCAGGTTCAGAAACACAAAGAGCTTCATTGTATAGTAATTTCCTCTTTGCATACATGCTGGGCCTACTGAATTCTCCTGTCTGCCTTTAGTCCCTCCTCACCTTGGCTTCCTTAGCTAAATAGACCCAGAAGCCCCTAAGTCTCCTAGCAGGGCCCTTTCCTCGCCAGGCTGTACCGCCAGGCCTCTCTCCCTGCCTTTGGTCTTCCTGACCCTGTCTCTTATTGTTGCTCATTCTCTGCCCCACCCCATCCCATACAGCCCAGGCTTATAACGGCGGATTCCACTGACATCCATGGTGTAGCGGAGAGAAGGAAGGAAAGGATAACAGAAAGAAAGAGTCAAGAGACCAACCAGCTTGGAGGTAGAGTGCTCTGGGTTCAATCCCCAGCATGAGAGAGAGAGAGAGAGAGAGAGAGAGAGAGAGAGAGAGAGAGATTTGCGTTGTATAGCAAAGGGTTCTGATGGGTTGGGAGAGCTAGAGTAGAGGATGCACCAGTGTTTGAAGTAACCAGAAAGCACCTGCCTTTGCCAGGCCTTCTCCTTTCAATTTATCACAAGTCCTCTGCTTATTGTTTTTATTATTTTCATTAACCATCTTGGGCAAAGGGGCATTTACTTCCTCAGTGGCTTTCAAAAAAGCTTGTTCACCTGTAATCCAAGTTTCTCGAGAGGCTGAAGCAAGTTTGAGGTCAGTCTCTGAGTAACCCTGTCTTGAAAAATAAAAATGTTTTTTAAAAGATTTTTCTAAAGGGCTGGGCTTGTAGTTCAATGGTAGAGCGCCCCTGGGCTCAATCCCCAGTACTGCGGGGGGGGGGGGAAGAAAAGTTGGTTGAATAAATGAAAACAACAACAGCAAAAAAAAAAAAAAAAAAATCCACTACTCTTCCATGATGCAGGTGCAAGGTTTAGAACTTTAATTTATTATCATATTAACACTAGCTTTTTTGGGGGAGGGTACTGAGAATTGGACCCAAGGGAGCAGTCTACCGTCAAGCTACAACCCCAGCCCCCCCCCTTTTTTGTTTTGAAACAGGGTCTCACTAGTTGCTGAGGGTCTCACTAGTTGCTGAGGCTGGCCTTGAATATGCGATCCTCCTGTCTCCACTTCCCAAGTACGGGGGTCACAGGCATGCACCACTATCCCTGGCTGAGCGCTTTTATTCAGTAATTTTTTTTTTTTTTTTTTTTTTTTTTTTTTTTTGGTGGTATTGGTATTCCTGGAAGCCCTTCTACCTCTGGGCTATATTCCCAGACCTATTTTATACTTTTTTATTTTTGGAAACAGGGTCTCTTAAGCCAGCGTGGCTGGCTTCGAACCCATGCGATCCTCCTGTCTCCGCCTCCCAAGCGCGGGAATTACAAGTGTGCACCACCACGCCCGGCAGCAATTTTTTTTTTTTTTTTGCAGTGCCAGTAATCAAATTCAGGATTTTGCACATGCTAGGCAAGCACTCTCTACTACTAAGTTATATATCTCAGCCCCAGTATTTGTATTTTATCTAGAAAAATTGAGCCTTAGGGGCTAAGAGTTCTGTGAGAGTTCTGGGTTTGATCCTCAGGCACACACACACACACACACACACACACACACACACACAGCCATATTGGCACTTGCTAGGCATTGTGCCCCAGAGGGGTCTAGGTCATTTCACAGCATATACCCACAGGTAATTATTCTCATTCCTGATTGACAGACGCGGCTCAGTGAGGTCAGGAACCTGGTCGGGTCTCAGGGCTGACTGGGGACAAGCCGGGGTTGGTAGGATGACCCGATACTACGAATTCTCTACATTCCAACTTCTTAACCACACACAATACTACGTGTCGAGCCTTTACATTATTCATAACTTGGCCCCGGAGGACAGCTGACTCAGCCACCCAGGGCAGGAGCCCCAGGGATTCTGGGTTTCTGAGTGGGAGGTGAGCAGCAGAGAGACTGGAGTTTCGGTCACCCCTGCGGTCAGCCTGCAGGCTGGCTCGTTTAGCGACACAAGCCAGACGAGGGTGCCTCCTCCCCTCCCCAGGGAGGGGCCCTTTGCAGCCGAGCAGGTCCAGCCCGGTGATGTCACAACACTGGGCAGGGCTTCCGGGGCCTGGTGACATCCAGCCGACCTCAGAAGGCAAAGGGGCTGTGAGAGGCTTTCCTGGCTCCAACAAAGCACTGGGGCATGACTGCATCTTAGCAATGACTGTATTATAGATCTCTCTGGAAACCTCTTCCAGTAGGAATCTTATGGGGCAGGGAAAGCTTGCTGGGAGTTCTGCTCCTGGCTCTGGGATTAGAACCCATAGCTGGTTCAGGAGACCCGAGATCACTACTACCTTGCTGTGTGTCTCTGGACAAGTCACTTGTCCTTTCTGGGCCACCCCTTGGCACAGCCTTCTATCTTTAATTAAAAACTTAGAGAGCTGGGCGTGGTGGCGCGCTTGTGATCCCAGCGCTTGGGAGGCGGAGACAGGAGGATCGCACAGGTTCTAAGCCAGCCTCAGCTACTTAGGGAGGCTCTCGCAACTTAGTAAGACCCTGTTTCCAAATAAAGTATAAAATAGGTCTGGGAGTATAGACCCATTTTTTTCTACTGGAGGAAGAAAGCCCCTGGGTTCCTCCCCCAGCACCACCAAAATAAATAAATAAACAAACAAATAAATAAAAACCTAGAGGATCGATTCCTGTCTCTTTCAGGAGTCCAGGAGGAGGATGGCGTGGGGTCTCAGTCTGTCCTGTGGTGGCCCTGAGATGTCCTCCCCCACTTTTCCACCCTCCCTTCTGGTCCCTGCTGGTGGCACAGCAAGGACATGACTCATCACGCTGCAGCTCCGGGTTTCAGCCCAGCTCCGCCCCTTCCAATTGCTGTTTACTGCCCGGAGGGAGCAGGTGCTGCGGGCCACTTCATCACCATGGGGGAAGAGAGGGGGGGGCCTGGGGCACTGCTGGCCCCACCCCAACTGGTAGCTTCGGGCCAGCTGAGGTTTGGTGCCCCTAGCAAAGTGCGGGGCGTAGGTGGGGGAGGCTTGACATCGCAGGGCCACCCAGGACAGACTGAGGCTCACGCAACCCTCCTCTGGGGCTCCTGAGAGAGACGTTTAGGAATCAGTCCTCTAGGTTTTTAATTAAAGCTAAGAGGCCATGCCAAGAGGTGGCTCAGAGAGGACAAGTCACTTGTCCAGAGACACACAGCAAGTTATCTGCCGCGAATTTCTCCTTCCAGCTTCCCACCTCCCTGTCATCAGTGGGTTCAGTCTTCATTGTCTTGTGGAGCAGTCGACACTGCAGGGCTCAGCCAGCTCCTAAGGGCCAGGGCCACTGACGGTGGCAGGGGCCACCAGAGAGTCTGCTTACTGTACAGAGGTGTGGCGCGCAGGCCCCGCCCCCTCAAGCCTTGTGCTGAGAAGAGACGAGGGTGTGTAAGAGAAGACTGGACTGGGAGACCAGTAGCCCTGCATTGAGGCTCAGATGTGGCACCCCAAAGCACAGCGTGTGGGCATGCTGAGTTCTCTGAGCTGAAGGAGATTCAAGGGCCTCTCAAGTAAAATCTCTGGCCTTCTCCCTCCTGCCCGCCTGTCTCCCACTCCCCTTCCTTCCCCAAAATGAGACACAGAACCAGAACTTCTCTTCCCTAAAGTGGAGGTCAGAGAAGCTAGAACCTCTGTCACTCAAAGCAAGCCAGAAAGGTCACTCTCTTCCCCCTTCTCCCTGAAGTCCCTCATTCCAAGGGCTCCTGCCCTACCCAGGGGGAAAGAAGGCTACAGAGAGGCCAGGGGGAAAATGGACGTACAGGCCTTGCTGGGCCCCCTGGACGATCAAAGCCTTTGTCCAAACACATTTCTAGGCAGCTATCCATTCTCCATGGACCCAAAGCAGAGAGCCACAGCTTTCTCTAGATCTCTGGGTCTTTCTTTCCCTGTGCCATGTAAAACTTTGATTAAATAACATTTGTTCTGTTTTGCTCTCATTAACCTTTCTTTTTTCACAGAGTCTCAGCTCTGACCCATGTGATCCATGCAGAGGAGAGGTGTCACACCTTTTGCCCCTACACCTAATCCAACCTGGGGTTCTTGTATCTCCCCAAGGCAGTAAAATGAGACCCAGTGGGTCACAGAAAAAGGGAAGGTTTGGCAATTCCTGTATCCAGTGGCCGAAACAACCGAGGCACTTTCCTCCAGGTAGCCAATGGGGCCTGCCCCTCCCAGGCCAGGCTCCAGACTGCAGAGCAGATGACAAAGCCAGGCAGGTGGAAAATTCCCTCTGGCCTTCTGCCCAGGCACCCTGGACGGCAATTGTGCCAGGCTGGGCAGGTGAGAGTTGGGAGTCCAGGGTACCAGCAGGACAGACAGCCCAGCAGCCACAGAGAGCTGGCCAGGCACCTCCCAAGGCCTCCAACTGCCCTACCACCCAGATGCAGAAATTCTGTTCTGTTCAGGTGGACAGGCAGGGGAGGAGGGGTGCGTGCGAGTGTGTGGTTGTTTGTTTATTGAAGTCTGGGAGCTTCTCAGAAGACGAAGCCCTGAGCCAAGATCCTCTCGCCGGCTGTTCCCAGTGCCTTGGCTGAGTGATTCCTGGGACACGGATGGACACTGGGGGCCTCAGCTGTTGCAGGCACAGGCAGAAAGAGAGCTTTGCCAAGTGCTGTAGGGACAAATGCCCCCAGGGCTCCTGCTGCCCACCAGTCTCTGCCTGGTGACCTGGGCCAGTGAGTCCTCCCTTTCAGGGCTGGCTTTGCCAAGTGCAAACACAGGGAGAGCCGTCTGGACCCGCCCTCCTGGAAGGGCACGTGGCCACACCCACGCAGACCTAGGAAAAGTGAAAAGCTCTAAGTGCTCCTGTGCCTTGAGGCTGGGAGCAGAATATTTCCCATGGGAGGGACCCCCTTCCACCTGTCTTTACCCTGCCTTCTGCCCAGAGTCTAAGATGATCTGAGTTAACATGGTAACATCCCTTGCCCATTTCTCTGGAGGCCTTTACCAAGATCTAGAGTTATTTCTAGAATGTTTAGCCGCAAACAGTTTCTTTGATGTTGCCAGTCAGTTCAGATGGGTCTCCCAGAACCAAGAAGACCTCTTTCTGGCTTTGCCAGGTCCCAGCCAGCTGGCCCCTCAAATCATTCTCCAGGAGTGTGCCATCTTTTGGGTGGTTGGGGGGGAGGAGTCAAGGGTGGTAAGGTCAAGGTAAACCTACACACTGCTGCGAAAGCTACCCAAAGGGCACGTCCCACTGACCCGGAGTCAGCAGTCTGCAAACGTCATTGCTAATATAGGGAACATGGTCCATCTGGGCCCACAGGAGAAGGCCCTAAAGATAAGGCAGGGCATGAACCCAACTCCATGACAGCCAATTAACTCCGCTCCAGGAACCCAACCGCCGTGACTCACTGGCAGCCAATCAGGAGTCCGTGGGCCAGGTGCCCCTTCCAGCCAGACACACCTGTGACCTGCTAGCCATCTGTTGGACCACACCCTTGCCCCCATGACTGTAAAAAGAAATAATCTCTTTATACAGCTGTGTGTAAGGAGCTCTGTAACTCTAATGTGGAGGGAGATGCACACAGATTCGTGTTGAGCACAGAGATCGATACAGGTGCACAAAGATGCACCTGGAACAGGTGAAAACCTACCCACCCATCGCCCTGCTTCTTGCCATGGTCACCACTATCTCCATTCTCCTTCATCGCCTGAGTCACAGACTGGCAGAAGAAAAAAGTCCAAGACATTGCAATAGACCTGAATGTGTTGCTCCGATGTCCTTCTATGCTCGGTCAGGCCGGCAGTGGTTTCCTCTAATTTCCCCGCATCCTCTGCAAATGGCGAAATGAAAACAAAAGCAGACAACATCAACTGGGCATCATCCACAGAGGTTCCTCCGGGAATGCTGGGTGTGATGGGGACTGAGGGCTCCCCTAGCAAACCCCCTTTTATAGATGAGGCCCACAGCCCAGTGAACCTATTCAGAGGAAGGTTCACTGCTCGCTTTGTTGGTAGGGGCTTTTTGCCCAAGATGCTGGCCCATTGATTCACGCTGGAGGACTTCCTGGGTGGGTGCCCCCAGCCGGCATAGGTGGTCCAATCCTACTCATAGGACTTAGGAAAGGGGCAACGAGCCTGTATTGCTCTCCCAAACTCCCTGCCCAGGACCTGCCTAGTGCTAGCAGAGCTGAGGGGGAATGTTATTCAGGGCCACTGGAGTGTCATGTGCTGGAGGGACCTTGTAGAAGGACATGGGGACCCTGTAAGTCTGTTTCTGAGTAACCTTGGAGGGGTTAGGGGAAATTCATGCTACCCCATAGTGACCCCTAGTCATGGCCTTGACAGAAACCTGCCACATCTTCAAGCAAAACCCTGTTAAGAACAGAAACAGTGTGCATGAAGCATGTGCTTTGAGTCAGCCCCTGCTGGGCTCTAGGGAGACAGGGATAAACAGGGCACCGCCTCCTGTGTTCTGCCCTTTGTTCTCTTGAGGGCATGTGTGGTTGCTCTAGCAAAGGACCCTCTGTCAGTCCCTAAGGTCCAAGACCCAAATCCAGGCTAAACAAGACGTGTGCAGGGAAGGCCTGGACACATAGGGCTTTTGTGCTGGTTTATCTAAAAGAGAAAAAGATAGATCCCAGGAAGAGACAGAAGGGGGACCGGGGTGGAGCACAGCTCAGTGGTAGAGCGCTTGCACAGAGGGGCTGGCTTCTACCCCCAGCACCCAGGGGCGGGGGAGGCGGGAGGGGGGAGGCGGGCAGGACTCGACGGGCGCAGCTCTGGGTAATCACAGTGGGAGCAGTTCTGCTTGTGACTGGAGATCATTCTGTTCCTCCATAGGTCAAGTCTCTCCCAAGGTCTTGGGCAGCCAGGTTGGCCCTGACTGTTTGAGGGAATAGTGTGTGGGCTGTGATTCCAGGCTGGGGTGGGGTCTCTGTGTCTATCTTTAGCCTCCTTTGCATACAGGGAATTTCCTCCCTCTTTCCCACAGGAGGTGTGGCTGGGGAACTTTGTCCCCTCCCGCTCCTTGGCTCACTCTCTCTGCCTCTTTCCTACCCCCAATCTGAGCTATAGCTAAGGTGGGCATGGAATCAACTCCTCATTCTAGGAGGGGGAGAGGAAACCCTCAAACCCATTCCTGGGCCCCTCTGATGGCCGGCATGTTAGTAGCATGACCGGAGGTCCCCCAGCAATCCAAGTCAGAGCGAAACGCCAGGCTGGCCAGACAGAGCTCAGATCCTTGCCGCCTGGAGACTTTAGGGGCCCACACCCTAGGATCACAAGGTAGGGTGCTAAGAACAGGGCAGTGCTCTTAGTGGAATGGGGTGTGTGTATGGTGGGGGATTGAGGAAGGTGTGATGTGAGGGACTGGAAGGAGGGAGGGAATTGACATTTATTAAGAACCACCTTTGTGTCAGGAATGTGCTGTTTAAGTTGTGTAATGTTCAGGGCAGTGTTAGAGATGTATATTATTGTCCTCATTTACAGTTAAACAAAACACAACACAAGCGGTTCAGACAGGCCAGGTGACTGGCCTAAGTCTATGTGGCTAAGAAGTGAGGGACTGTGGTCTTGCTGGGATGCAGTTTCACATCGTGTCCAGACAACCTACCAACCCTGAAGAAGTGAAGGAACAGCCAGCCTGGCTGCGCATGCCTATAATCCCAGTACTTGGGATGCTGAGACAGGAGGATGGTAGGTTTGAGGCCAGCCTTGGCAGTTTAGCGAGACCGTTTCAAAATAAAATAGGGCTGGGGGAGTCGGGCATGTTGGCTCACGCCTGTAATCCCATGTATGGTGCTTGGTAGCCTGCGACAGAAAGATGGCAGGTTCAAGGACAGACTCAGGGATAGGGATGTAGCAAGACCCAAGACCCTAAGCAACCTAATGAGACCTGTTTCAATACAAGAAATAAAAAAGTGCTGGGGGTGTAGCTCAGAGTTAGAATCTCTGGGTTCAAGCCCTAGTACCACACCAAAACAATCAAAATCAATAAAGCATAATTCAGAGGTAGAATGCACTTGGGTTCACTTCCCAATACCAAAAAAAAAAAAAAAAAAAAAAAAGGAAGGTGTTTTTGTGCCCAGCAGGACCCGGGAGTAGAAGTTCAACCGTCTTTGCCTCCGCTGCCACCCACTCCCAAAAGCTGCCCTGGCAGAGGCCGCCCAGCGAGGCCTCAGCCCCTCCTCTTTGGCTCGGAGCTGCATTCTTTGGTGCTGAGTGCTGTGGCTGGCAGCTCAAGCCAGGACATCAGGGCAAGAAAGCAGAAAGGACATGGCCAGGGCACCTGGCAACGATCGGCTTGTCCCTGCCCGGAGGCCTATGGCGGGAGAGAGGGAAGATGACAGCAGCGCTGGCCCCTGAGGCTTAGGTGCGGGACAGCTAGCTCGGCCTCCTCTGTCATCACAGCCACAGTCTGGGACTTGCCTCTCCCTGAGAATTTTTTGGGGGGACACTGTAGATTAAACCCTAGGATGCAGGACACTGTGATACATGTCTGTAATCCTAGTGACTTGGGAGGCTGAAAAAAGAGAATTGAAGGTTACAGGTCAGCCTGGGCAATTTAGCGAGACCCTTTTCTCTCTCTCTCTGTGTGTGTGTGTGTGTGTGTGTGTGTGTGTGTGTGTGTGTGTGTTACTGAGGATGGAACCCATGGGCTGTCTACCTCCAGACTATACACCCCCAAACCTATTTTATTTATTTATTTGGAAATAGGGTCTCACTAAGTTGCTGAGAGCCTCACTAAGTTGCTGAGACTGACCTCAAATCTACGATCTTCCTGTCTCAGCCTCCTATGTACTGCGATTACAGGTGTGCAGTAACACTCCTAGCAACCCTGTTTCAAAACAAAAAACAAATAGGGCTGGGGTATAGCTCAGAGGTAAATCCCTAGTACTACCACACCACGCACGCACGCGCGCACGCACACACACACACACACACACACACACAAATAACAAGCAAAAACAACAGGTACTCTAGCTACAACCTCAGCCCTTTTTATTTTTTACTATCAGACAGGATCTCACTAAGTTGCCCAAGTTAGCCTAGAACCTGCGAGCCTCCTGACTCAGCCTTCCAGTTGCTGGGATTACAGGCTTACACCACCCCTTCAGGCTACCCTAAGATTTTTATCCCAACACTCTCCACCCACTCCAGGGCTTCAGAACCAGGAGCCAGACTCCAGAAGGGCCTCCAGCTGCCTGAGGATGAGAATCCTGTACAGGCAATCATGCCTGGGATGGTCTGGGTGGAGTCTGGCCCCACCCCAGCCCAAGCTCCACTGCCGGGCTTTGGGATGGAAAGGTGGGGAGCCAGGGGCTCCCCCACGACAGGCTGTCATGGAGTTAGGCTTCCTTCCCCGGCTTCCTGCCTGGAACTTTGGCCTTACCTCCTTTCCGCCACACTGGCTCCCTTGCTTCCACCCACATTCTGCCCCAGAAGAAATCCTGGTCCAGCCTTCTCTCTAGGAAGTCTTCCTTGATCACCTCAACCTGTCTGCTGGCCTCGAGTGCTCCTGATCCTCTCCACACACTGGCACAGCTCCCCCTGTCACCCATGGGGGAGCTCCTGTGTTCTATTCTGTGTCTGCTGACTGTGTAGCACATCAGGATTGTGTGTGTGTGTGTGTGTGTGTGTGTGTGTGTGTGTGTGTGCTGTATACATTGTCGACCAACCCAGGGATGCTGTATGACTGATCTACACCCCCAGCCCTTTTAAGAAATACTTTTATTCCCGGCGTGGTGGCACAAGCTTATAATCCCAGCATTTGGGAGGCTGAGACAGGAGGATTACAGTTTGTGGACAGCCTCAGCTACTTAGCGAGGCCCTTTGCAACTCAGTGAGACCCTGTTTCAAAATAAAGAATAAAAAATAAAAATCAGGCTAGGGGTGTAGCTCAGAGGAATGCCTCTGGGTTCCATCCCTAGTATTGAGAAAAAAACTTTTATTAGTGTATTGCAATTATACATTATAGTGAGGTTTAATGTGATATAAGCATGCATGTATGCGCCCTTGCTTGCTTGCTTTATTTATTTATTTATAGTACTAGGGGTTTAATCCAGGGGTATTCTACTTTTGAGCTACACCCCCAGCCCTATTTTAATTTTATGTTGAAACAGGGTCTCACTACTTGCTGAGGTGATCCACAAACTTGCAATCCTCCTGTCTCATCCTCCCAAGAACTGAGATTACAGGTGTGCACCACCACAACCAGTTTATTTTTTATTTTGAGACAGGGTCTGAGTAACTTGCCCAGGTTGCCCTCAGACTTTGGATGCTCCTACCTCAGACTCCAGAGTTGCTGGGATTACATTCGTGCACCACAGGCCTGAGAATTTCCCCCCTCAAACATGTTTTAAGCATCTACTGAATATCAGGTACTGAGAATGCAGGTAGGAAGAGTCCTGTTCATCAGCGGCCAAATGACTCTGTGGTTTATAAGGCCCCAGGGCATGTCCTTCCCTCTGCATCCTCCAACAAGCACATTCCCAAGGCTTTACAGAGCAGAATTAGAATGCAACGAAGATATCTTCTATAGAGTAGTTTTCAAACTAGCCTGCACCAGGAATCTCCTGGAGGACATGCTAAAACACAGGCTGCTGGGCCGACCTTCAGAGTTTCTGATTGAGCAGATCCAGGGTGAATAGGCATTGCAAATGGAGTTCCAAGTGTGCTGTCCCTGCCGACTCAGGGACCATGCACCACTTCTGTTATAGTAGAAGTCTTACCGTGTGTGTGTGTGTGTGTGTGTGTGTGTGTGTGTGTGTGTGTTACTAGGGATGGAATCCAGGGGCATTCTACCTCTGAGCTACAACCCCAGCCCTAATTTTTAAATTCTTTGTTTTGAAACAAGGTCTCACTAAGTTGCAGAGGGCCTCATTAAGTAGCTGAGGCTGGCCAAAAACCTGCGATCCTCTTATCTTGGCCTCCCAAGTTCTGGGATTACAAGCTTGTGCCACCATGTCCGGCTTAAGTCTTATCTTTTAAAAGTACCCTAGTAATGACTACATTTAATCTCGGTAGCATCTTTGCAAGACCTCAGACCCACTAAAATACTTGTTACCTTTTACTGAGGAATAAATTGATGGACAGAAGGTCCATGGCCTCATGACACCCTATTCTTTTCCTCCACATCCTTTGTCACAACGTATATTATTTAGAAATTTCAGAAGTCAATGCTATGCCCTTGGCTCTATTATCTAAAACAATGCCTAGCATACAGTAGATGCAAAATAAGTACTGGTGAAATGAGTGACTGATGATCACTGAGGTCATGGAGCTAGTTAGCAGTAGAGTTGGGACGAGGTCCTCGATCCCTGACTTTTAGAAGCACACTGTCCTGCTAGTGACCCTTTGCCTTCCTCCAGAGAAGGACCCAAGTATCCCTTGGTCTCAGGAGCCCAAGGCATGGAGGAGACTGGACACCACAGGATCCAGGATCCAGTGTACCCAAACCATCCATATCTCTCTTAGCCCTATCTGTGCCAGCTGCAGGCCAGAGAGATGTCCCCATCCTGGCAGAGGGAAGAGCTTGTCTCTGAGTTTCCCCGTCCTGCCTCTCTGGTTGCTTCCCATCTCTCTTGTGCTTCCAAAGCTGTAAAACAAAGATGACAATTAGTATCCAACCTCGTGAGGCTGCTATGAGAAATCAATGAATTAATTGTAGCCAATGCCACATTCAAATAGTGTTTACTGTGTGCCAGATATTGTTCTAGGGATTTCCATAAATGAATTCATTTGATCTTTTTAGCAAGCCTGTTGTGATTCCCGGGTCACAGATGAGGGGGTGGAGGCACAGCAGTTAAGTACTTGACCAAAGTCACATATGCAGCTAGTAGGGCCAAGAAGGAAATTCAGGCCATCTGGGTACAGGGAGCGCTCTCATCAACTGTAGAATGCCTGGCACATGGTGTCTACACAATAAAACATTCCCTCTTATATTCGCATGGGCGGTACTTCCAGAGGCTCTCGCTCCATCCAATGCCAGGGAGCAGCTCCAGCCTCTCACCCACCCCATCCCAGCTAAGCACCTGTTCTGTGGCCACCATTAGGGAAATTCCCAGGGAGAAGAATGGGAAATTCCTAGGATCACGAAGATCCATTCCCTTGGGCTTTCCAGGAGTCTTGGGGTTTTTCCTAGCATGCTTCAGAATGAGTGGTGCTTTTAACTTGGTTCCGAGAGTAGAATCTTCCTGAAGTAGGAGGAACAGGTGAAGAACACCTCTGGGGGGACCCAGGCCGAAGCGCACGCAGAAGGTGGGCACCTCCCATCAGCTCTTTTGGTCTCTAGAATCCACCCTGTCTTCTTTCTTCCCATCTCCTTCTCATTCAGCTCAGAAAGTGTGTGGGCTGGGCTCAGGCGCCTTCCGGTTAGGCTAGGAAGGGAGGGGCTGAAGGCCTGTGGCCGCCTTGACTCCCATTGCTGAGCATTTGGCTCCACCTAGTGGTCTCTAGCATTCCTACTGCCCTAACAGAGACCTGCAGAGAAATACTTTTTCATGCATGCAGGTTTATTGAACACCTACCTTGTGTAAGGCACAAGATAAAGTGAGATGAGGGTGGTGTAAGTGCAAAGAAAGAGCAGAGCCAAGCATGGTGGTGCACTCGTGCAATCCCGATACTTGGTATCCCAGCATTTGGGAGGGTGAGACAGGAGGGCCACGGCTACTTAGCAAAGCGCTCCACAACTTAGTGAGATCCTGTTTCAAAATAAAGAATAAAAAATAGAGCTGGGGGTACATCTTGGAGGTAGAATGCCCCTGGGTTCAATCCTTAGTGCCACCAAAAAGAAAAAAGTTAAGAAAAAAGGAGGGTGGGAGGTATAGCTCAGAGGTAGAATGCACCTGGATTCAATCCCCGATTCCAATGAATGAACAAACGAATGAATGAAAAGGAAGAAAAGGCAAGAATTAGCATTTGTCTGGTCCGCCCTTGTGCAGGACACCATCATCCTGGCACCGCCTCTGAAGCATGGAGGATCTCAGAGCAGAGACTAGAAGCTGAGTGCTTGGTCTTGGCACCTCACTTCTTTGATCTTCAGTTTCCACTTTTGAAAATTAAGAGGATTGATGTAGATCACCATGTCTCTGAAATCTCTTCTGGTGTTAAAATTCTATAAACTAGACCCCTGGAGAAATCGGGCCCGGTCATCAGACCCTGGGTCCCGGGCAGGGGTTGGGCAGAGCACGCTGGACCCCGGAAGAGCCAGGGCCTGGGTCGCAGGACTCTGGGCCTGGGCCAGACTGCGCGGAGCACGCAAGACCCCTGGAGAAACCGGGCCCAGTCGTCAGACCCTGGGTCCCTGGCAGGGGTCGGGCGGGGTACGCCGGACCCCAGAACGTCCTGGGCCCGGGTCGCAGGACTCTGGGCCCCAGGCCAGCCCACGTAGAGCACGCCAGACCCCTGGAGAAACCAGGCCTGGTCGTCAGACCCTGGGTCCTGGGCAAGGGTCGGGCAGGGCATGCCAGACCCCAGAAGAGCCGAGGCCCGGGTCACAGGACTCTGGGCCCCAGGCGGAGTATTGCGGAGCACGCTGGACCCATGGGGAAATTGGGCCGGGTCACAGTGCTACTGAGTGCCTAATCCCACTACCTCCTCAAACCACACATACTGTCTTCTTTTATTTTAAAAAAAAAAAGGAAAAGAAAAAGAAAAAAGAAAAATATCAGAGATGGGTCAAGAAGGCCGAGGTGGATGCCAGGATACTGGAGATACAGACAAAACTTATCCAAATGAACTGGAACTTTTGGAAAAATTCCCCATGAAGGAGGACTGCTTCTTCTCTACATTGTTAAGAATCTTAGGCATCACCTGTAAGGAAAGAGGTTAGTGGAAACCAAGGAGAAAGGCGGTGTTGAAAGTGGTCTCCGAGATGGTGATGGAAACTTATATTCAGGAGAATCAGAAATTGGATCCTACCAACCTTATTTTTTTTTGGAGAAATTACACCAAATGTCAAATGCTACTGTCGTGCATGCTTAGGAACACTGGACAACATTCAGAGTGGAAAAAGAGCTTGGGAAAGATTTGAAATGGTGGAGGCAGTGGCAATGGCAGTGGCCAGTACTCAGGGGAGGCAGAGATCTGATGCATTACACCTGGAACCTTTGAAATAATAACCCCAGAGGCAGAATGCTACCACCACGCACCCTCGAGAACATGGGACAAATGGCTGGGCGAAGAGGGTGCTCGGATTAGAGCCTGCCGAGGGGTTAGGCCGGTGCCGGGGCCAGCGGCCGGCATTGGAGCCTTCCGTGAGGCAAGGCCACTACTGAGGCCTCCGAGGCCGGGATCAGAGCCTGCTGAGGGGTTAGGCCAGTGCCGGGGCCAGCGAGACCAGGATCGGAGCCTGCCGTGAGGCAAAGCCGGTGCTGGGGCCTCCGAGGCCGGGATCGGAGCCTGCCGAGGGGTTAGGCTGGTGCTGGAGCCAATGGCTGACATTGGAGCCTGCCGTGAGGCAAGGCCGCTACTGGGGCCTCCAAGGCCGGGATTGGAGACTGCCAAGAGGTTAGGCCAATACCGGGGCCAGTGGCCAGCATCGGAGCCTGCCGTGAGGCAAGGTCAGTGCTGGGGCCTCCGAGGCCGGGATCGGAGCCTGCCGAGGGGTTAGGCTGGGCCAAGGCCAGCAGCAGACATCGGAGCCTGCCATGAGGCAAGGCCGCTACTGAGGCCTCCGAGACCGGGATCAGAGCCTGCCTTGAGGCTAGGCCGGTGCTGGGGCCACCGAGGCTGGGATCAGAGCCAGCTGAGGAGTTAGGCCGGTGTCGGGGCCAGTGAGACCAGAATCAGGGCCTTCCATGAGGCAAGGCCGCTGCTTGAGCCAGCGAGGTCTGATCAGTCCACCCGGTAGCCAGGCCACTACTGGGGCCGTCAAGAGTGGGATGGGTACTTGCAACGTGGCATGCACAGAGAAATATTGCAGAAAATAAAAACCAGATGCTTCCCCTAATCAGCAATAACTAGGAGGAAAGGGGCAACAGGAAGAGGTCGAGCTATAGAGAGGGCCCTATAGTGAAGCAATTAAGGTGACCAATCAAAGGGTATGGAATAGGGGAGGATGGAGCCTTTTTAAAACGCAGGAGGTACATAAACAAATGTATCAAAGTTAATCACTAAACAAGCATGGGATAGAGGGAGGGGAGGGAATGGGATGGGGGCTGGATGAGGGCTAATTGGATGATGTGTGCTTGTATATCCTCTCAAGTCTTGTATTCCAATGTGATATATGATTACAATGCACCAATAAAAATAAATTTAAAAAATAAAATACACTGTATGGTGTTTATACAATTAAAAAATGCATAGCCGGGCATGGTGGTGCACGCTTGTAATCCAAGAATTTCGGAGGCTGAGACTGGAGGATCGTGGTTCTCGGACAGCCTCAGCTACTTAGTGAGGCCCTCCACAACTCAGTGAGACTCTGTTTCAAAATAAAGAATAAAAAATTGGGCAGGGGGGTGTAGCTTGGAGGTTTAATGCCTCTGGGTTCCATCCCCAGTCCCACCCCCCCGAAAAAAAAAAGCCTAACGATGAGCTAGGTGTTTGACTGTATGAGCGAGCATTAGTGCTTTTTGTATGCATATTATAATCCTAGCAATCCTCTCAAAATTACTATCCCATTCATTTAAATGTCATAATGTGGCTCTGATGATTCTATTGTAGTTAATAGAAAATTTTGAAATAAACCATTTCTTTTTGTGTGTGCGATCAAAAAAAAAATTCTATAAACTACACAAAAGAGTGGCTGAGAGTTTTAGCTTTGGAGTTAGATAAGCCTACATTTGGACCCCAGCTGTCATTCATTAGCTGTGAGTCCTTGAGCAAGTAACTTTGCTTCTCTGAACCTGAGTAATTGTTAAAGGTTAGGTGTGATTACATCAGTGTTTAAGACAGAGCTGGCACCTGAATAATCAATGAATAATGCTAATGATGCAGATAATGGTGATTCTATGCATCAAAAAACCCACACCACAAGGTCGAAGGTGGTGGGTCTCTGTGACAGCAGCATAATGCCACGTGCTGGGGCAGGAGGATCTTAGTCATCCTAGGGGAGGCCCTGGGATCCATTCTCCAGCCAGATTAGGGAAATGCGGTTCTCAGAATGGACCAAACATGTAAGGCTCAGAATGAGGCCTTGGTACCCTCACACATGTCCTACAGTCCTTTCCCTAACCTTCCTGAGGATGCAGGATGCTTGGGTAGTGGTAACCACAAAGGGACAGTTGAGTTCTCTGCTGATCTGCTGAGATCCCCTCCTTCACGCACCAGGGGCCGCTCATCTGTTCTGCACACGGGGAGGGGTGCACTCACTGGCCACTTCTGTCCTCCCTCCTCCCCACGCACAGCCAGAGCCCCCCACTGCTGCTGGTTTCTCTGGAATCTGTGCTTCTCCTGCCTTTGCATCCTCCTGCTCTGGCTGCCTGAAGCCAGCTGCCCATCCAGGACCCTCTAGAATAACGTGGTCAAGTCATTGTTCTTCCACATAACAACATGTAATACTCTTCATTGTCTTCGATGACATCTCAGCTCCTTGGCCTGGTGTACGGAGCCTGTCCCTCCTCTGCTATTTCTTGGCCCCAAAGCCGATACTCTCTCCCCATACTCCCTTGCATCCCTGCCTCCTTGACACTCTCCCTGTGTTGCAGGAACACCACCCACTTTCACATCACTGAGCCTTTGCATGAGCTGCGTCTTCTGCCGGGAACATCCTCCCTTTCCTGGAATCCATCAGGCAAACTCACTGGCATCTTTCAGGATCCATTCAAATATCACCTCGCTTTGGAGATCCTCCAGACTCCCCCAGGCTCCTCCTGTGGGCTCCCTCTGCTTGGTGACCCTTGCCTTTCACTGCATCCATCCCACTGAATTATAATTACTTATTTGCATATTTATTTCCCCCTCTGGACTGAAAGCTCCTTGGTGGCAGAAGTCTTTTGCATTTCGTACACCGAGTTTCTAGAGCATAGCAGGTATTCAGAAAAGATGTGCTGTTGCAAATACCCATCTGCTTTGTGTCAGGCTCAGAATGTGGTTTTTGGTTTTGCTTTATTTAATTTCTGCAGTGCTGGGGGATGGAACCCAGGATCTCATGCATACTAGACAAAAGTGCTCTACCACTGAGCTACATGGCCAGCTAAAAATTTTATTTAGAATTTTGTTTTAGAAAAAATTTTATTTAGAAATTTGTTTTAGAATTTTGCTTGTTGCTGCCTTCCTTGGGGAGTGTGTGTGTTTATGAAGCAAGTAGATGGGCCCTTTGCCTATTGAGGCTAGCATCAAGTTAAAGGCTCCGGAGATAGACCCAGGCTCTAGGGATGGCTTGGCCTCGTATCAGCTGTGTGGAAAGTGACTACCCTTTACAAACTTTGTTTTTTTTGAACGGGTCCAGGGATGGAGCCCAGGGGGATTTGACCTCCGTGCTACACCCCCTGCCCTATTTTTTATTCTTTAATTTGAAACAGGGTCTCACTAAGTTGCAGAGGGCCTCACTAAGTAGCTGAGGCTGTGTCCACGAACTGCGATCCAGTCTCAGCCTCCAGAATGCTGGGATTACAAGCGTGCACCACTAGGCCCGGCTCCTTTACAAACTATATTTTGCATCAGAAAAAATGGATCACAATAGCTCTTGCCCCATAAAGCATAGCGAGGGTCTATTGGAAAACCAGCTGAGCCAGGCACAGTGGTACATACCTGTAATTCTAGCTACTCAGGAGGTGGAGGCAGGAGGATCACAACTTTGAGGCTAGCTTGGGTAATTTAACAAGACCCTGTCTCAAAATAAAATTAAAAAGAGATGATGCTGTAGCTCAGTGGAAGAGCACTTGCCTAGCATGTATGAGGCCCTGACTTCAATACCCAGTCCCTCAAAAATAAAACAATACAATCCAACTGTGTTCTAGGACCTATTAAGTGTTCAACAATACAATAATTCTTTTGTTCTTTTTCTTGTCCTTTTTGGTACTTGAAATTGAACTGAGGGGTATTTTATCTCTGAGTTATACCTCCAGCCTTTTTTATATTTGAAATGGGATCTCAATACATTTCTAAGACTGGCCTCGAACCTGCAATCCTCCTGTCTCAATCTCCCAAGTACTGGTACTACAGGCATGTACTGCCACATCCAGCTTCATTTTTCTTTTTCTTTCTCTTTGCAGTGCTGGGATCTCATTGGATCCAGGGCCTCATGCATGCTAGGCAAGTGCTCTACCACTGAGCTCCATCCCCAGCCCTGTGGCTCAGGCTTGAATGTTGGAACTGCCTTAGAATAGGCTCCTTTTGCCGGGCGTGGTGGCGCACACTTGTAATCCCTGCACTTGGGAAGCAGAGACAGGAGGATCGCGCAGGTTCGAAGCCAGCCTCGCTGGTTTAAGAGACCCTGTTTCCAAATAAAAATATAAAATATTTTTTATATTTTATATTGGGAGTGTAGCCCAGAGGTAGAAGGGCTTCCAAGAACCCCAGTACCACAAAACAAAAAAGAAAGAAAGAAAGAAAGAAAGAAAGAAAGAAAGAGAATAGGCTCCTTCTTTTCCTGCCTTATGTGGCAAGCCACATTTCCTCCCCAGTCTCGGTGGCCTGGGGCAGGTGTCCTCTGAGGGCAACATAGTCTGACCTGCTGTGGTCCTGCGGGCCTTGAGAGTGAGTGTCCTGGAGGATGAGATGTTGAGGGCAGCAAAGACCGCTCTGTGTCCAGCAGAGGGCCCTGGCCAGCCAGTAGCCATCAGGGTGGGAGGGAGGGCCGGCCACGCCAGTTGCTGACTGGAGGCGGACCCAGCGGCCAGCTGCTTCTCTTGATTCTGCCCTGCACTTGGGTCCCCTGCCCTTACCTGCTCTCCCGGGGCAGCTGCGTCTTGCTTGTCCGGCCATGCGGTGGTTGTGTTCCCTGGCCATCTCTCTTTCGGTGGTGTTGGCTGCAGGGCTGAGTAGGGTCTCTGGAGGTGCCAACTCGCCCCCAGGAAGTCACAAAGCTGGGGCCCAGGAACAGCAAAGCCGACCCAGAAGAGGCACCGAGGATGAGGAGGGCAGAGAGGTGCAGCGCTACGTATCTGAAGAGTGGGCTGAGTACCCCCGGCCCATCCACCCGGCTGGCCTGCAGCCCACCAAACCCTTGGTGGCCACCAGCCCTGACCCAGGCAAGGATGGGGGCACTCCAGGTAGCGGGAAGGAGCAGAAGGGCAATCTGACGGGGACACCGGGCCAGAGGCTGCAGATCCAGAACCCCCTGTACCCGGTGACCGAGAGTTCCTACAGTGCCTATGCCATCATGCTCCTGGCCCTGGTGGTGTTTGCGGTGGGTATTGTGGGCAACCTGTCAGTCATGTGCATCGTGTGGCACAGCTACTACCTGAAGAGTGCCTGGAACTCCATCCTCGCCAGCCTGGCCCTCTGGGATTTCCTGGTCCTCTTCTTTTGCCTCCCCGTTGTCATCTTCAACGAGATCACCAAGCAGAGGCTGCTGGGGGACATTTCTTGCCGGGCCGTGCCCTTCATGGAGGTGAGTGTGTGCCCTTCCAGAGCCCAGTTGTGGGGCTGAGGTCATTGACAAGGCTCAAGTTCTCCAGCGGGCCCTGGAAAGTGGGTTTGTGGGTGCACAAAATCCCAGAGCCCTGGACCTCTGACCTGGCTCTCTTTTCCCCTGCGTCGGAAAAGGAGACAAGCTGGGTCTCGGTTTCTGGTAGCTCTCAGGAAAGCAGGCCAGGCCAGGGGTGTACGGTGTGTACAGCCAGCCCAGCCTGGCCTCCTGATGCAGCAGTGGCCTCAAGGCAGGGCTGTCCCTGCCTCTGGATCCTGAGCTGCCCTTCCTCTGCCCTCCTTTCCCCTGCTTTCCACCCAACAACCGCTCCATGCTTCACTGTGTCTCCGGCCGCTGCTGCCTGCACCCACGGCTCCTGTCTTAACTCCTCAGTGTCCTGCCTCCTCAACAGCATCTGAAGGGAGATCCTGATGTCCTACAGACACCCCCTGACCAACTCGGCATCCACTCTCGTGGGTGCAAACACCAGGAGGACAGACCGTTCTTCCTGTCCTGACTGTGATTACTGTCATCACTGTCAACTCCATTAGTCATCTCCTAAATCCTTTCTTAAAGGGAAGACCCAGCTGGGTGTGGTGGTATACATCTATAATCCCAGTATTTGGGAGGCTGAGATAAGAGGGTCGCAAGTTCAAGGACAGCCTCAGCAGGTAATGAGAGTCTCATCAACCTAGCAAGATCCTGTTTAAAAAAATTTATAAAAAGATCTGGGAGTGCAGCTCCCCAGGTTCAATCTCCAACATCACACACACACACACACACACACACACACACACACACACACACTACAATAAAAGGAGGACCCACTTCTGGGCACTAGAGCTAGTGGAGGCTTGGTCTCAGCTCTATCACTGACATACTGGGTAACACTGGGCAGGTCACATCTCTCCTGTTTCCTTATCTCACAAGGGGGTGGGAGAGAAGGCAGGTAGACCAGATGCCCCTTTTAGCCTGCCTGTTCTACAATTCTAAAGTATATCACTATGTTTTTTAACATGGAAACTTCCATGTTAAGATAAACATATGGGTATTGAAAGCTATGTATATCACATAAAGAATCACATAGGGAACAATCTAATCAAATCACTGAAACAATATACCCACATATGTGCATTTTGCAGGACATATGAGGGTCATTGTTTCCATATGCGAGTGCAAAATAAGCAAGTGGCCCAACTAACCTTCCTTCCTATCTATCTATCTATCTATCTATCTATCTATCTATCTATCTATCCATCTATCTATCTATCTATCTTTCTTGTCCTGGGGATTGGATCTGTGACCTGGTGCATGCTAGGTACTCTGCCACTGACCTACATCCAATCCTGTAAGTGGCCTTTTATTTATTTATTGGTACTGAAGATTGAACCCAAGGGCATTCTACCTCAGAGCTACACACCCCATCCCAGACTTTCTTATTTTTTGTTTTGAAACAAGGTCTCACTAGTTTGCTGAGAGCCTCACTAAGTTGCTGAGGCTATCCTTGAACCTGTAATCCTCCTGTCTCAGCCTCCCGTTTAAATCTTGGCTACACTGGGGGTAATAATGAAGCCTGTAGCGACAGTGACTTCCATGTGAAGGCTGCTGTTCCTCTGTGGAAGGTGCTCTGTGACCCAGGTAACCTGCCTGCCTGGTTTGAAAAGGAATCAAGATCTTGCTTTTTTTCATGTTGGAGATTGTGTGTGTTAATGAAATGTGCTACCACTGAGCCACACCCTCAGCCTTTTAATTTTTTTGTGTGTGTGTGTGGTACTGAGGGTGGAACCCAGAGACTTTTCTACCTCTAGGCTATACTCCCAGTCCTATTTTATACTTTATTTGGAAACGGTCTCACTAAGTTGCTGAGAGCCTCACTAAGTAGCTGAGGCTGGCTTTGAACCTGTGCGATCCCCCTGTCTCAGCCTCCCAAGCCCTGGGATTACAAGTGTGTGCCACCATGCCCAGCTCATCCTTTTAAATTTTAAGAAAGTTGTCCAGGCTGGTCTCGAATTTGTGCTCCTCCTGCCTCAGCTGGGAGTAGCTGGGATTTGAGGTGTGTGCCACTAGGCCTGGCTAGATCAGGCATTTGATGCAGGTCCTTCCCAATTGGCTGTGTGTTAGTTATGATTTCTTGATTGAAGAGGCTCATCAGTTAGAACTGTCCTTTTCTGTCTTTCCCAACCCAGGGAGACCACCAAAGGTCACCAGGGAGACCACCAAAGGGTGGCCAAAGGTACTTCAACCTGAAAGGAGACCCAAACACAGGATAGACTTCGTCTTTGTCTTGTGCTTACAGCCTAGGTGAGCTGTGAGTGGTTAGACACAGAACTTTGGAACTGGACAGTCTCAGTTAGAAACTGGACTTTGCAGTTGGGCGTGCTAGTACACACTTGGAATCCTAGTACATGGGAGGCTAAAATAGGAGGATTGCAGGTTCACAGCCAGTCTCAGCTACCTAGTGAGGCCCTCCACAACTTAGTGAGGCCCTGTCTCAAAATAAAGAATAAAAAATTAAGCTGGAGATGTAGCTCAAAGGTAGAATGCCCTTGAGTTTAATCCCCAGTACTGAAAAGAAAGAAAGAGAGAGAGAGAGAGAGAGAGAGAGAGAGAGAAAAAAGAAGAAACTGGGCTTTGCCAATTGCTAGCCAAGTCATCTTAATAAGTTACTTATTATTAAAACTCAGTTTTGTCATCTGCAAACTGAGCTAACAACAACAACAACAACAACAACAACAACAACAACAACAACAGCAACTTTCTCCCTCCCTTCTGCTGCTGGGGATTGTACCCAGGAACATTCCACCTCTTAAATACACCCCAGACCTATTTCATTTTATTTTGAAGCAGGGTTTCACTAGATTGATGAGAATCTCACATCTTGCTGAGGCTGTCCTTGAACCTGGAATCCTCCTGTCTCAGCCTCCCAAGTACTAGAATTACAGACATGTGTGTCACCATGCCTGGCAAGCCCCAATTTTTTTGAGGTACTGGGGATTAAACCCAGGGACATTCTACCTCTGAGTTACACCCCCAGACTACTTTTTTATTCTTTATTTTTGAAACAGAGTCTCACTAAGTGCAGAGGGCCTCACTAAGTAGCTGAGGCTGGCCATGAACCTGCAATCCAGTCCTGTCTCAGCCTCCCAAATACCAGAGTTACAAGCATGGGTGACCATGCCCCATGCCCGAATTCTTAAAAGTATAAATGAGTAGTTGGGCATGGTGGTAACTTGACAACTCCAGTACTTGATAATTCTAATCCCCGGCACCACAAAACAGCAACAATAAAAGTAAGTGAGTAATGTTTATCAAGTGCTTAGAATTAAAATAATTCCATACCCGGTGACTTTTTTTGGGGGGGGGAGATGGTTTCAGGGGAAGAAGGGAGTAGAATAGACAGCCTTAACTCTTGCACGTGGCTGGTAAATCAATGAATGTCTGGCCCTACCTGTGGGTCAAAAAATGTCTAATACGTAAGCTCTGGCCCAGTCCTCCCAGTCTCCCCCCTTCATTTTTCCTGGAGGACAGAGATGATCTGTGAACTGACAGAGGGCTCTTCCCCTAGGCTGGGAGATGAGGTGGGAGTGGGGGGTCAGAGCACACTGCCCCAGGACTCTCCTGCCAAGAGGACATCAGGATAGCCCCCTGGGAGGGAGAGGGGAAGGCAGCTTAGAATAAAACTTGGGATATTTTTCAAGATGTAGGGAAGGAAGGAAAGAGAATGGTGTTTTTGCCCACAGCTGAAGGCTGCTCCTCCACAGGCCTGAGCTCCCCTGCCAAGAGAGGGGGTTGGGGCTCTCTCCAAGGACACTTGGTGGCACTGTGAATAAGCCAGGAATTGTGTTCCCCTCCAGAAGAGGGAAGAATTTGGACAGGAGGGGGAGCAGAGCACAGTCCCCGAGTGTGGTCAAACATGGCTTGATAGCTCCGAGGGTTCTCTCCTCCTTTTATGCTCTTTGACACTTCCTCTCCTGCTGCTCTGGCTTCTTCCTCTTGGCTCACAGGGGATTTTCCTGTGTGTCTGAGTATTTGATGAATAGCATGCGGGGATGCTGGGCCCAGGCTACTCCAAGGGGTAGAACAGGGCAAGAAGGGATGTGTGTGTGTGTGTGTGTGTGTGTGTGTGTGTGTGTGTGTGTGAGAGAGAGAGAGAGAGAGAGAGAGAGAGAGAGAGAGAGAGAGAGAGAGATTATATGAATGTGTATATGTGTGAATGTATAGATCATATTTCCTAAGACCATCATCTGCTGGGTGGTTATAGGGGGGACTCAGGAAATGAAAGCGCTGCAAAGACCCAGAACTTGGGCTTCTTTTTTCTGAGTCTCCCTTAGAGATGGTTCTCAAGTCTCTTACAGAGCATTGGGATCTGTGAGAATCAGGCCAAGCATCCCCAGTACAAAAGAAAGAAGAAAGAAAGAAAGAAAGAAAAAGAAAGAAAGAAAGAAAGAAAGAAAGAAAGAAAGAGGGAGAGAGGGAGGGAGGGAGGGAGGGAGGAAGGAAGGAAGGAAGAAAGAAAGGAAGGAAAAAAAAAACTGGGCACAGTGGCACATATGCTTGTAATCCCAGTACGTGGAAGCCTGAGACAGGAGGATCACAGATTTAAGGCTAGCTTTAGCAACTCCTAACACTAGAGGCTAAAGAGGCAGGTGTAGGTGTGACCTGCAACACTGGCACGTATCAGTCGTATGATCCTGGGCTAGTCACTTTTCTGGCCTGGGCTTTGGCTTCTCCTTCTGTAAAATGGCTGTTTGAGGGTTTGCTGCTGTATGGGAAGTGCCTGACCAGTAGAAAATGCTCATCGAATGGTAACTTTTCGCCTAACCGTTTTTCCTGTGTCATATATGAAGCAGTTCATGATCTGACTCCACTCCCTGCCCACAGGTCTCCTCTCTGGGTGTCACCACCTTTAGCCTCTGTGCCCTGGGCATTGACCGCTTCCACGTGGCCACCAGCACCCTGCCCAAGGTGAGGCCCATTGAGCGGTGCCAGTCGATCCTGGCCAAGCTGGCTGTCATCTGGGTAGGCTCCATGACTCTGGCGGTGCCTGAGCTCCTGCTGTGGCAGCTGGCACAGGAGACAACCACTTCCACAGGCACCGTGGACTCGTGTGTCATGAAACCCTCGGCCAGCCTGCCCGAGTCCCTGTACTCGCTGGTGATCACCTACCAGAATGCCCGCATGTGGTGGTACTTCGGCTGCTACTTCTGCCTGCCCATCCTCTTCACGGTCACCTGTCAGCTGGTGACCTGGCGGGTGCGGGGCCCGCCGGGCAGGAAGCCAGAGTGCCGGGCGGGCAAGCACGAGCAGTGCGAGAGCCAGCTCAACCACACCGTGGTGGGGCTGACCGTGGTCTACGCCCTCTGCACCCTCCCCGAGAACGTCTGCAACATCGTGGTGGCCTACCTCTCCACCGAGCTGACGCGCCAGACCCTGGACCTCCTGGGCCTCATCAACCAGTTCTCCACCTTCTTCAAGGGCGCCATCACCCCGGTGCTCCTCCTGTGCATCTGCAGGCCGCTGGGCCAGGCCTTCCTGGACTGCTGCTGCTGCTGCTGCTGCGAGGAGTGTGGCGGGGGCTCCGAGGCCTCGGCGGCTGGTGGCCCGGACAGCAAGCTCAAGACCGAGGTGGCCTCCTCCATCTATTTCCACAAGCCTAGGGAGTCTCCCCCACTCCTGCCCCTGGGCACGCCTTGCTGAGACCTGGCCCTAGCCAGGATGGGGGGGCACGGGGCAGGACAGAGCAAGCAGGGAGGGGCTGCCACCCTGGCCCCAGATGGCCCTGCCATCTCTTTCCCCCATAGCCCTTTCTTTGCTGTCTGTCTTGCTGTCTAGAGATGGACCTGGGTCCTCATGTTGAGGGTTGGGGTTGTTAAAGACCTCTCTTCCAGCTGGGCCCTTCCTGCTACTCTGAGGGCCCTCTAGCTGACCTTTCCATGGGTGGGTGGTAATGCTTCTAGATCCTTAGAGCTGCCCCAAATCTCAGTTTCCTCCTGGGAGCTGGAACCTGGCTGTGGCTCCATTCCCCTTTCCTGTTTCTTTTTTGGAACCCGACTCTATGTTAGTTAAACCCTACCTAAGCATCAGTTCCCTACTCCCCCCCAGGACCCAATCATGGAATGGGATGTTCTTTGGGGGCCAACCAGGCTCAGTACCCTCTTTCCTGGATTGGGTCTGTCCCAGCCCTGTACACCTCCTCCATTCTTCTGGAGTATTTCTCTCTCCTCCCTTCTTCCTCTGAGGTACCTAGGATGCCCTGTCCGGACCCTTTTCCTAGGTGTTTTCCTATAGAAGGTCCTTCTTGAAAAACAATAAAGTAGGTAGAACTATCCCCGTGCCCACTTCAATTTCTTGTGCCATCCCCTGGCAGTGCCTGGATGCACCTAGACTGGGCAGTGCCCTCCCTCGGGCATTCCTCCTCATTACCTTCGGCCCTAGTCTGTGCTCCGGGGGACCTGAGGGCCTATGGCTTTTGAGGGACAGAGGATGGAGCGCATGGGAGCTGGGGGCTAAGTGCTCATCCTGGCCTAAACCCAGCAGTCCCTGGGAAGTCCAAAGGCTGCCAGCTTATCTCCTCTGGAGCCCCCACCTCCCGTGTGCCCTCTCTCCACAAAGCCCCCATTCGAGGGAATCCAGCGGCCTTCCCTGCATGCGCTGCAGACTTTCCAGCCTCCCTCTCGCTCTGAGAGTGGCTCTTGTTCCGTTTCTTAGAAGGGACTGTTTTGCCTGTAGACTGCCCAGCTGCCTGTCCCCTGCCTGCCCCCACCCCACCCCCACCCCTTCCCCGCAGGGCTCCATCCTCTGTCCCCAACAGACCCTGCAGCTCCTCCTGCTGGTTCCCTTTCTCCAAGTCAGCTTCCCCCAGCCCCATCTCTGGCCCTCCCAAAGGGCTCCTCGCCCCATCGCTCCCCAAGGGGCTGGCACAGTGTCAACCAGAAGGGAGACCATGCTCTCAGCCCCAGTAGGCTCAGGGCCACCTAGAACACCCATCTGCACAGGGTCTCAGTAGGGGTCCCAGGGGCCCAGCATGGTAAGGGGCAGAAGACTCTGAGTGGTTGGGGCTCCAGACTCCTCTGTCCAGCCACCCACACCCCTTGGCCTCTGCCTGCCCAGTGCCCGGACCTCCCCCCACAGGAGATCTTAACAGCCTTGTTCCCTCTCCCTGGCACCCACCCCCAGGGCCAGTGACGCCAAGAGAGAGGGAGGCTGTTGCTAGGTGATGGTGCTGCCATGCGCATACCCTTTGTGCAGGGAATGACACCCACCCATTTTCCAGCAGACCTGTTGCCACAGTTACTGAAGCCCCCAGCTTTGTTTGAAGAAACTTTAGACGGGATGTTGGGGGGAGAGAGGCTGGAGCAGGGTAGAGGCCGACCTGCTGCTCTGAAGCTGCTGGGAGGCTTCCTCCCATTCTCTCCACAGCTTTTTTCTGCTCCCCTCAAGCCCTACATGCATGAATAGCTTCCAGAGGGAGGCAGGAAGGGGCCAGGCAAACCGAGGTGAAGTCCCAAATAGGGCATGGGTTCAGGAGGGAAGACCCGGGTCTAGGGGGACACCTCGACATCCTGTTTAGGGAGCGCTCTCACAAAGGGCACCTTCTTCCCTCCCTCCTGCTGATTGGCTGGCCCACAGCTCAAGGGGAGAGGTGGTGGCTCTAACTCCCCATCACTGCTGCGGCCTCCCAGGCCCGTCAACGTGAATGGCTTCCAGAATTAGTCAGCAGGCCAGCCAGCCTTGGGAAAGAGCCACTGGCCCTCCAGCCTGGGCCAGCTCCAGAACAATGTGGGGTTTGTTGCTTAGGGGTCCTGGGCTTGTTGGGGGTGGCAGGGGTAGTGGTGAGCGGGAGGAGCTGACTCACCCCCTGAGGGCAGGCTGCAGGAGGCCAGCCCTTGGCCTCAATGCCTGGTGTTGGGTAGCATCCTTCAGGCCTCCCCTCTGCCTGGGGAAACGACTCATTGGATCTCAGCTCCATCCTTGATTTGGGGACCTGAATGCAGCTACCTAACCTCGGTCTCAGCTCCCTCATTTGGGAAGCAGAAACACTCCCTGCTCCTTCAGAGGACTGTGGTCATTAATGAGACAAGATACCACCTGGCACAGTGCCTGGCACCTTCTCTTGCCTTCTTTCCTTCTGAGGATTGAAATCACTAATACTATGTGGCAGGAAAAACAGGCCCCAAAACATGACGGTTCATATATACCATACACATGCATGGTCTGTTTCCTGTTCAACTGGAACAAGTTGTTAAAGTTATTAGGCCCCTGCTGCATGCAAGCACTATGCTACGGCAATATTTCCTTGCTCACTGGTAACTAACTCATTTTCTCTTGTCTTAAATTTCATCTCTAATCAGAGGATGGCAGGACCTGGGAAGGCTCAGTCCTGAGATCCCAGATGAATGAAAGTGTTGGTCCTTCCCCAGGCTCTGGGCCAGGAGCAAACCCAACTACCTCTGCAGCCAAGAGAGGACGGGGCAGAGCCCGGGCCCGGCTTCAGCCTCCTTAAGGAGGTGGGCACGTCCCATGCTCCTTAGGAGCTGGAAGCCACCTGAGTACCATCCAGCTGCAGTTGCCAGATTCATCTATAATCTCTCCTCAAACTCTTCTGGCAATGACGAACTGACCCTCCAGGCTGGGCATTTTTCTCACAGTAGACAGTGCTTCCTGGAGGAAGCCGGGTCACTGATAAAGTACAGGGGCCAGGTGACTCAGGGCTGGGGAAGCCAGGGGCCCAGAGCCCCAGGAGCCCACTGGCAGAACGAAGGGCACCGTGGCTCCTTCTCCCTGCAGTGGTGGGGTGAGAAGGGCTGAGGGGCTCTGCAGGGGCCTGCTCCATTTTCCAGGGTGAAGGGGAGGCAGAGTGAGGAGCGGGGAGGTGGGGCTTACTGAAAACTAGGTCAAGATGGCCTCGGATTTGAGCAGGAGGCTCTGGGCAGCTGCCGTGGGCATCGTGGGGGAGTTTGGCTGACATGGGGGGGTACTCTAATCAGCAGGAAGCCAGCAGCACCAATAGCAACACTGCGGCCAAAAAGGAGGAAAGCCACCAGGCTCTGCAGACCCAGGACAACTCCCCGAAGACAATGAACTGGTTCTGGTGGGGACTGGGGTGACAGAGGGACGGAGTTCTGGCTCAACCCTGGCCATAGGTGAGGTCATGGGCCTTGAAAAGAGAGGGGCCAAGGGCTGAGCTGGCCGAACAGAAACAGCAGCTCAGTCCAAGCACAGACCAGCATCCAGCCCTCTCCTCCTGCCACCATGACCCACACCCCGGGCAGGTTCTGCAGCAGAGCTCCTCGGCTTCACTTGGCAAGCAGCAGAGCAAGGCTGGAACCACGTGAAAGCCTGAAAAGAGACCGAGAAGGAGCAAGGCGGGAGCACAGGCACACGTGTGGGAGGCTGTCCTGTGAGGGGCCGTTGTTTCCAGCGTGGGGCACGCCTGCCCATGGGCGTGGCTCCCATGGCTGACTCTGCTCAGCGTGGGGGTGTGCTGGTACCCCCGTGGGTCTGCCGGCCTGGCCATGCCATCTGCGGAAAAAATGTGGCACCTCACACACCCCCCAACACAAAATTGGTAATTTATTATTGTCATTGTTATTATTAGGAGGCAAAAAAAAATGTACAGTTACAAGAATCATATTCCAAACAGAGGTTAAATATGAGCTGAAAAGTGTAAAAAAGGAAGAGGAACATTACTTTACAAATCATTAAATTAAACAAATAAACAACAATCAAAACCCAAAGAACCAACCCCCCATGCTGAGTTCTCTCCTTGTGCAACTCTGCATAATGAGAACAGAAAATGAGGCGGGCCGTGGAGGTGGGGGCCCTGGGTAGGGGCAGGAGCGGGGGCCAGGAGCAGGCGGACGGGGTGCTGGGGCAGCGCAGACACTGGTCTCCTGCCCCTCGGGCTTGGTGGTCTCTGGCACCTGGTTGCACCTGGTGGGCCCTACTGAGATTATGGACAGGGAGGAGGCGCCACCAGCCTGTGGCATTCCAGCCCTGTGGGGACAAGCTAGACTGGGAGGCAGAAACACAGAGGACATGGGGTGGCCACCAGTGCCTGGGCTGGTCCTCCCCCAGCTGCCAGCCTCTACCCTTCTGGTCTGAAAGTGCCCCAGGCTGACCCTGCATCTCTCCTCTCTAGTCTGCCCCCTCCCAGATCCTGCGAGGCCCCTGCAGCATCAAATGGTTGATTTTAGTCTTTGCTTAAATTAAAAAATTAAAATATATATACATATATATACTGTACACACAGGACAATAACAGAGAGAGTTGAAAAGGGAGGTAAAGGGGTGGGAGGGGAGCGGGGGCTGCGAGGCCAGGGCCATGGAGGGGGCTGGGTGTGGGGGGCGGAGGGTAGGGGTCCAGATGGGGGGCAATTTATTTTACAATAAAAATAGGAGTTCAAACCTCAGCAGAATGGGACTCTGGGAGCCCCAGAGAGCCCTCCCCACGCTGAGTGAGGAGGAATGGGCTTGGGGGGACGACGGGGTGGGCGGGGAGCTCGGCTTCAGGTTCAGACCACCGTGGTCCCTGGTCTGAGGGAGAAGAGCCGCAGTCTCAGCTTCTTCGTGACTTTGAGTGTTGAATAAGCCACTGTAGGGTGATGTCTGGGTGGGGGACAAGAGAGGTTATAAGGCCTTGTGGTGCTACACCTGCTGGAGAGAAGTCAGCTGGGGGCATAACATGAGCCCAGTGTTCCCCAAACCACAGCCACGGAGCAAGTCAAAGGACACCAAAAGCCCAGGCTCCGAACTGCTGGCGGCGACTCTGGGTACCACGAAAGAGACAGAGCCCCCCAGCATGTTGAGCTGGAAGTGGCCTGGATTCACCGGGTCCAGCCCTGTAACAATCTCAGCGGTGAGGAAGAGCGGGTGAGGGCCCCGGGATTACACAACCCTAAGGCAGAGCTGGGGTGTGCTCAAGAGGTAGCCTCGGCCAACCTGTGCACCCCAGGACCACGGAGCTTTGGGCTAAAGGCCAGCTATGGAATAGGAACCTTTGAGGCGCCCAGAACTGACTCTCTTCCCCCGCCCCACAGCCACTCCCAGAGGGCCAGCAACTCCCGGAACCCACGCACCAATGTTGTCCTTTTCTTTGCAGGAGATGGAATAGCAGCAGATCTCTCGATCCTGGATAGCAGACAGATTCCTGTGGGGAGACCACAGTAGAGTCGGCTGAGGCCGGGACTACACCCGGGAAGGCGGGGCCATTTTCTTGCTTGAGGAATTACAGAGAGGAGGGTGAGGCCCCTGGAAAGGGGTGTTCTGCTGCCACCGTGTGGCAAATAGGGAGAACAGCACAAGCCCAGCCTCCATTTCTGGTGGCTGGGGAATTTGGGGGAAGTGGAAGCACACACACAAAGAAGCAGGAAACTCACATTTTCTCAATCAGCTCCTTCTCATCCAGTGCTCCTGGGAGGTCTCGCTTGTTACCCAGGACTAAGACCTGCAGCGGGGGAGGATGAGGATCAGCGGTGCCCAGGTGGTCTGAGCCGTGCCTGGCTTCTACCTTTGGTTTTCTCTGCACTCCTGCGATGCCCACTTTCTCTTCCCAGCCCAGCTCCCCCCAGCCCCTCCCACGTCACTCCCTTGCTCACCGGGATGCCCTGCAGCTGGGGTTTGTCCAGCAGGTTGTGAAGCTCATTCTTGGAGGCCTCAATTTTCTCCTGGTCTGCGGCGTCCACCATGTACCTGGGGAAAGGCAAGGTGGGGAAAGCATGTGGACACCAGGGCCTCGGGGCAGGGAGGAAGGGAGCTGCCTTCAGAGCAGCAAACCTCTGGTTCCAGTGTGGTCACCTCTGGACTATGGGCGACCCTGGCCCGGCTCAAGGCTTTTGCTCCATGAATGCTTTTGAATCCACTGACGCAAAAAGCTGCGGGGACTCCCAGGGCCACCTTCAGCTTTTCCTCTGGGGAAGCTGCTACTCTGTGGCAAAGGCTTGGGTGGTGCAGGATTAGCTGTAAGTCCAGCCCAAAGTGACCCACTTACACTTCCATGAAAAGCCCGGGGGAAGGCAAGTGTAGCAAAGGCAGAGGAAACCCCAGGAGGTTTTCTTGTAGCAAGATGGTTTAAAAAAAAATCAGGTTATAACACCATCTACTGTTTATTCTATCAGGAAAATGAAACAGTGTATTGTGTGGGTATATGCATGTCAAATAAAAATACTACAAAGCCAGGGAGCTAATTGTTTAAACTATCCCAAATTCCAACCGGTGGTGAGTTGGGCTGGAGGGGGCAGGAAGCCAACGAGACACACTGCACAGCCCACCTCGTTTGCTGGGGCCCTGGGTTTTAGACTGGGCGGTGGGCTCCAGGGCATTCGTCCAATGATAAACCAGCAGCATGCAAAAGAAGGCAGGCCATGCCAGACAGCAGATCAAGAACTGAGGCTGTGTCTAGGTGATTCCGTGCCTCTGCGGGCCTTGCAGGTGGTAGGCGGGGACACCGGCTGAGGTTGAAGGGTCCTGCTGGAGCCTGGGCCCCCACTTACACAATGGCACTCACTCCTCGGCAGTAGCGCTCCCACATGCTGCGGAAACGGGGCTGTCCCCCAATGTCCCAGAGCTGAGAGAAGAGGGAGAGATGGTCTCAGTAGCAGGCAGGCAACGAAGACCATCTTGGTCCTCAAGCAGTTCCTCCTACCTCCCCCTTGCCTTCTCCTTTTCTCCAGTTCTGCTCCCCTCTTCCTACCCCCACCCTGAATACCTCGGACACCTTCCAGTGTCTTTCCCAACTCACCAGCAGCAGGGCCCCAGCCCCACTCCCTCGCGGCCTGACCCCTCCCCGCCCCCCGCCTGCATGCCTTCCCCAGTGCATCTGCTCCTATATGGCCCTCCCCCTGGAGTCTGGAGTTCCAGCCTCACCTTGATGGTCACGTTCCCTTTGGTGATTTTGCGCATGTTGAAACCCACAGTGGGGATCATGTCCTCATTGAACTGTCCTGACTGGAAAGAAGAGGCAGAATTGGGAAAGGTGCAGAAGTCAACAGGCCTCAGACGTGCCCTTCCAGAGGGCCACAGACCAAGGGGCCTCTTGGACCTCAAGGGCCATCTCTGGAATGTCCCCTGCTTTCGGGCAGGCTGGGCCCTAACTAACCGAGCTGTCCAGTCACACCTGGGATCTCCTGTGGAGAAGCCCATCTTCCATAAGCAATCTCAAAGTCTCCCAACCTAGGCTGGGAGAAAGTTCTTCCTCAGATCTAACTTAGAGTTCTCTATTCACAGAAGCCCCTTTACTATATTTAGTTTCTAGTGGAGGAGAAGAATAAATTACTTCCCAGGAGAAGAACTGGAACAGATCATGGTCTAACCCTTGAGGAACATGTCAAGGAAGTGGACATATTCTCAGACTAGTAATAAATATTCAAATACCAAAAAAAAAAACCTCTTTGAGGGGAAGTAAATTGGCCATCCCCCAAAAATGTAATGCATGCCAAGCAATTTCAGAATCATCCATGGTTTGGGTTTGTTTGTGCTCTGCTCCATTCCTTAGGATTGCTACCTCTGCTCACTCTCTGTTATTTGTGTATGCACGAATCTCCCCACTACACCAAAAGCTTCTTAGGGAGAGGAGATAGGTCTATAGTAACAGAATCTGCAAACGTTTGCTGGCTACTTGGGAGCTGACAGTAATTCCATTTCCCATAACCCATTTTCACATTCTAATAATTTGCACTTCTCCCTTCTAATTTGTGTCTAAGATCTCTGGCTTGTTCTTTCGTGTATATATGTGTGTGGGGAGTGCCTAGGGATTGAACCCAGGGCCCGCCCTTCTACTTCCGAGCTACATCCCCAGCCCTGTGCTGTTTTTTATTTGGAAACAGCGTCTCGCTAAGTTGCTGAAAGCCTAAGTTGGGGAGGCTGGCTTTGAACCTGTGATCCTCCTAGCTCAGCCTCTTCAAGTATTGGGATTACAGGTGTGAGCCTCCATGTCCAGCAGATCTCTGGTTTATTCTAAGCTAGCCATAGGCTTAAAATAAGGCCAGACTCAACGCCCTCCTGGGTTACCTCCATATGTACCCACAGGACACTTCTGCTCTGAAGGAAGGGGCTCACTTAGCCTTGAACCCGAGGGTGACAGCCCTATTCCTTTACCACATCCTTTTGTCCTGCCAGATGGTAGAATAACTTGCCTCAGTTTCTCTAAAGAGTCAGGGCCCTGACCACTAGCCAAGATGTAGGAGATGATCTGTTCTCGACTGCGTGAGGACCCCTGAGGTTCTGTCTGAACCTCATTCCTTTCAACCTGCAGGAAGCATCCATTTGCCAAGACTCTGGGATAACATGAGAACCAAGTGCCCACCACCAAAGCCCAGTGACCAGGGAGAGTGGGTTTCCTAGCCTGGGACCCTCAACTGGGCTGCAGAGATCCCTGAATCCCCTGAAATTGCACACAAACTGTGTGTGCAGTTTTCTTGTCCCTTGGCATCCACAGGGTAGGTGCCAGGACCTCCCTCAAGTACCAAATTTTGTGGATGATCAAGTCTGTAGATTCCCAAAGTTGGAGACAGCGCCCTCAGGGGGTACTGGGCTGGTCCAAGGGAGTTGGTTGATAAGGGGGAAGGTATTGAATAAAAATAAAAAGATGGTGGAAATGCCCAGGAGGGGTGCAGAATATATTTTTTTTCCTAAAAGAGGATGGCGAGACAATAAATTTGGGAATCTATGCTTAAGTCCCTTTTATAAAATGGCATAGTATGCTGGGTGTGGTGACTCATGCTTGTAATTCCCGTACTTGGGAGGAGAAGACAGGAGGATCGCACTGGTTCGAAACCAGCCTCAATGGCTTAAAAGACCCTGTTTCCAAATAAAAATATAAAATAGGTCTGGGAGTGTATCCCAGAGGTAGAAGGGTTTCTAGGAACCCCAGTACCACCAAAAAAATTTTTTAAATAAAAATAAAATGGCATAGTACCAGATGTATTGGCACATGCCTGTAATTCCAGTACTTGGGAGGCTGAGACAAGAGGATTGCAGGTTAGAGGCCAGTCTTAACAACTTAGCAAAACCATCAGTAACTTATTAAGACCGACTCTGTTTCAATATAAGAAAATAAAGAAGGCATGGTGGTGCACGCTTGTAATCCCAGCATTTGGGAGGCTGAGACCGGAGGATCACGGTTCGTAGACAACCTCAGCTACTACTTAGTGAGGCCCTCTGCAACTTAGTGAGACCCTCTTTCAAAATAAAGAATAAAAAATAGGGTAGGGGGTGTAGCTCGGAGGTCAAATGCCCCTGGGTTCCATCCCCAGACCTGAAAAAAAAAAAAAAAGAAAAGAAAAGAAAAAAAAAAAAAGACAAAGAAAGAAGGACTGGGGGTGTAGCTCAGAAGTAGAATGACTCTAGGTTCAATCCCAATAGCACACACACACACACACACACACACACACACACACACACACACACACACAAACCCAACAAAGTAAAATGAAACAAAAAAACTGTAAAATGCCATAGTATTTGCCTATATCCTACATACAGCCTCCCCTATACTTTAAATAATCTCTCTTAATTACTTAAAGTATTTAGAATAATGTGCTTTATAAATAGTTTTGCTATATTGTTAAGAAATAAGGGTAAGAAAAATATTATGTACATATTCCGTACAGATAATTTTTTTTCCTGAAAACTTCTTTCGGCTGGTGTTGAACTTCTGGGCTCAGGTGATTTTCCTGCCTCGGCCTCCTGAGTGGCTGACTATGGGCCAAGCCATTGCACCTGGCTTTTTCCAAACACTTTTGATCCTCAGTCAGTTGACTACACAGATACAGAGCTTGCTGATAGGAAGCACTGGCTGTAAGCATTTCTGGGAAAAAGGTCCTTAACATTTTTTTTAGATATGCAAAGGGTCCAAGAGCCCTTAGAAGTCAAGAATCATTAAGAAGGAGCGAGGGCCTGGGCCAGGAGTTGGAGGGGCATGCCTGTAATCCCAGGACTTGGGAGGCTGAGACAGGAAGATCACAGGTTCAAGACCAGCCTCAGCAACCTAGTGAGCCCTGTTTCAAACCAAAAAATAAAAGGACTGAGGGTACAGCTTGGAGGAAGAATGCCTCTAAATTCAATCCCCAGTAACACACACACACACACACACACACACACACACACACACGAGATAAATAAATAAATATAAAAATAAAAAAGGAGGGAGTACCTGAAGGAGGACTGCTTCCCTCTGGCTCAGGGGAGTGAGTGAACCACTTGTGATATAATTACTGGAACCCCAGCAGGGTGGCAGGGGACTGAAGCTCACGCCATCCCCATCCCACTGGTTAAGAACATAGAGTTGGGCATGGTGGGCAGGGGCCTGTAATCCTTAGCTACATGGGTGACTGAGGCAGAAGGATCGCAAGTTCAAGGCAAGTGAGACCCTGTCTCCAAGTCAAGCAAACAGGTAAATAAATAGGGCTGGGATGCAGCTCAGTCAGTGATAAAGTACCCAGTACAAAAAAACAAATCAACAAACAAAAAACAAAATAACAGGGCCGGGCATGGTGGCGCACGCCTGTAATCCCTGCACTTGGGAGGCAGAGACAGGAGGATCGCACAGGTTCGAAGCCAGCCTCAGCTACTTAGTGAGGCTCTCAGCAACTTAGTGAGACCCTGTTTCCAAATAAAATATAAAATAGGTCTGGGACTATAGCCCGGAGGTAGAAAGCCTCTGGGTTCCACCCCCAGTACCAATAAATAAATAAATAAACAAACAAACAAAATAACAAAACAAAACACAGTGACTCTGGGTCCCAGGGTTTTCTACTATAAAATGGGGAAGAAAGTTTCTTGTCTCCTAGGAATTAGAAATGAGGCTCAGAAAATGATTGCAATTTTTTTCTTCTTTTCAGAGCTGGGGATCTAACCCTGGGCCTCCTGCATGCAATCAATCTACTACTAAGCTATACTGCATTATTTTTTATTCTGAGACAGTTGCTTAGTTGCCCAGGTTGGCTTTGACCTTGTGGTCCTTCTGCCTCAGGATTACAGGCGTGTCACAGCACCAGGATGGACATGGTTTTGATATGGTGCAGGAACCATCATTGCTCTTTGGCAACTAGAAAATCCACAGGCCCCCAGATAGATGAGAATCCAGCCTGGCAGAAATGTGGCCTTGGCAGAGGAGGAGGCTGGGAGAATCTTCAGGAAGCCAGGGCCCCAGCACCAGGAGTTCCTGTTCAGCTATGAATCAGAGCTAAACTGGAATCAGGTTATGACTTAATTTCCCTGCTAATGCCTCTCTGCCTCACCAAGCTCCTCATATAAGGGTAGAAGTAACCATAAGTCATCTAGCTCAGCCTCTGTCTCCAACTTGAACCCTCTATGGCCCTTTCCCTCGTGGTTCAGCTTCAACTGTTGGACAATTCTTTATAATGAGTCAAGAATAAGCCGGGCACTGAGGCACACATCTGTAATCCCACCAACTTGGAGAGCGGAGGCAGGAGGATGGCAAGTTAGAGGTCAGCCTGGGCAGCTTAGTGAGAACCTATCTTAAAATAAAAATAAAAAGGGCTGGGGATGTAGCTCAGTGGTAGAGCATCCCTAAGTTCAATTTCCAGTACCAAAAAAAAAAAAAAAAAAAAAGGAGTCAAGAAACTATCTTCCTATAACTTCCACCCTTTGTTCTAAGTCCCTTTGGGTACCCCAAGACTAGTCCTTTTACTTGAAGTCTCTTACCCTTTTAAATATTTGAAATTGACCCTCTTGTTTCTGTTGGGCAAAAATATCTCCCACTTTGTGACCATCATAACTCTTTCAGAACTCAAAAGATTGGTTTTAGTTTAGAAGCACTGTCAAATCTCTGCATAATTTCTTTCCAATTCACATTAACCTGCTGAGCAGCTAGACATACTAAACTCAATTCCTATTTAAAGCTATACCTCATAGAGAGAGTAGGAAACCCAGTGGGGGAAGACGGAGACAAACAGGCCAGGTGAACAAGTCACGGAGACCAGGTGATGCTGGAAGTCAAGGTGGACGCAGGAAGAGAGCCCCGGGCTCCTGACTCTCTCCAACCGTCCGAGAGACGACACTCTATTGTGACAATACACAGCAGGCTGGGCAAGAATGTCGACGTGGTGGCCCTGACGGATCTGAGAACCCTGGAGTTACCCGGGTGTTGGAATTCCTACTGTAGCCTACAAGGGGTGGTTTTTCTTGGGAGGCCTCTTTAGAGAAGAGGAATTTGGCTTGCTCTTAGGATAGACCAGCTGAAGCCAGACATATAATATCAAAAAGGGGAACTCTTAGGCTGGGAAAGGGGACCGCTTCCTGAACGTCATAAAAACGCATGACCCTGAGGGTAGAATGTTGAGTTTCTTGGGTTCTGTTCTAGGCCTGGGTTATAGCCTCCTCCTCTCTGGCTGTGATGCTAGTATAGAAGGAGACTCCAGACCGAGAAACCGAACCCATCTGGGTACCTGTGGAGCTCTGCCCAGGAGCATGGCTTCAATAATGCTCCATGAGGAGAGCTTCCCTGGGGACAGGAGGTGACACCTAGGCCGAGCCGTAGCAACTTGTGTCTCCTCATTCTCTTACTCTGGGGATATCTCCAGACCTAAATGCCTAGTAGCCAAGCCATCAAGGCCTGCAGAGCCAGGTATGCGTCTGAGGAATGAGCTCCTGCTCTGGACAGCCCAAGAGCCAAGTGAATGCCAAGTCTAACCAGGGCATCTGTGACTCTAGTGCCAGAGCCCAGGCAGATAGAGGCACAGGGACACATTAGTCCAGAAAAACATCATGCTCCAAACCTCAGCATCAGCCTAGAGGGCCTGTTAGGTAAGGAGCCACGAGATGCTGGTGGAGGAAAGAGCAGAGGTCACCCGCAGTGCATGTGTAGGAAAGGAAGCCAGTGCCCCGTCATGTGATCGCCAAGTACCAGCCCCTCCAGCTTCCATCTGCCCTGCTGTCTCAGGCCCAGTATAGTAACAGCTCCTCCCAGGGACCTCCCTGCTGGGATGCTGAGACCTGTCAGGGAGGCCTAGCTCCTGCAAGGCTGGGCACAGGCAGGTGGCGGTACCTAGGCGAGGTGGCCACACTCCGTTGCCATCCTATCTCATCAGCATTTCTGGTCAGTATCTGGCCAGTTCTTGGAAACCCCATCGTTGGGACTAGAGCCAGGTCCCTGGACAACCTTATTCCCTATCCCAAGCCTCTCTGGGCCCAACAAGCCCAGTCCCGCCTGGCTGGGAGATGCAGGCCGCAGCCATTACTGCAGCCTCAGCTCACACACCCAGGGAGCTCGTCTTCCTTTTTTTTTTTTTTTTTAGAGAGAGATTTTAACTCCTTCTCCACCACTCCCCTGTCACGGAAAGACTATCACAATCACCCGGGCTCTGGCTCTGCCTTGACTTCCCAAAGGCCTTGAAGCTACTCTCTCCCTTGTCCCTAGGTGGGCAGTGCCCTTGCGTCTCATTATCTGTTTGGGAGCACCTCCTCCTGCAACTTCTGAGTCAGGCGGGAGACTCCAAACTCCCTTTATGGTGCCATCTTCCCTGGACGCCCCGCGGCACAGCGGGTCGGGGAGAGGTTCCGAAAGGAGGCGTCTGGGTGTGAGCCAAGGGCCTCAGCTGACTCCTCTGCCCCCTGGGGACACCTCCCCTCCCTGGATGGGGCTCGAGGCTTCCTCGCCCCGCACGGAAGGATGGAGCCCCTGGGTGGGTCTGGGCTCGCCCAGGCCCCCTCCCCAGCCGCCCGGGCCTCCAGTCCCGTGACGTCCCACTCGCGGGCGGGAAGGCGCGCCACTTTCGCCCCGTCATGCCCCCGTGCGCGGGGGACGCGGGGCCTGGTCCCCGGTGCCTGGAGACCCTCTCCGTGCCGCCGGCCCCCGGCGCCGGCCCAGGCGCCGCGTCCACCCTCCCTGACCCCCGGCCGTGCCATCCCGGCCCAGGGCGCGCCTCCCGGGCCCCCACGGGCCGTGCTAGGCCCCGAGCGCCCGCGGCCGGCGGTGCCCGGCCATGCCAGGCGCACCCGGCCCCCGGGGCGCGGCGCGGGCGGAGACCCCGGCCCCGCGCCCCCGTACCGCGATCACGTTGACGAAGGTGGTCTTGCCCGAGTACTGCAGCCCGACCAGCGTGAGCTCCATCTCCTCCTTCCAGAACAGGGCCTTGAACCAGTCCAGCAGCTTGTTGAACAAAGCGATCATGGTCGCTGCCGCGGGCCCCGCCCGGTCCCGGTGCCCGGTGCCCGGCGCCCGGCGCCCCTCGCTGCCTCGCGCTGCGGCCCAGCGGCCCCTCCCGGTGCGGCGGGTCCCGGGGCTCGGTGCGGGCGGAGGCTCGAGCGCGGCGGCCGACGGCTCGGCCCGATCCGCTCGCCGATGGGTGTGGCCTGGGCGCCCTCCTCCCGCCGCGCCCTCCCGCGCTCCGCCCTCGCCCGCAGCCGCGGCCCCGCCACCTGCAGGCGGGGCTGCTGGCCCGGAGCGGGCGCGGGCTGGGGAGCCGGGCTGCCTTTATTTTTCCCTTGTCCTCGGCGGCCGCGCCCTGATTGCCTCCCTCTTGCGCCTTAAAGCCTGGTGCACCCGAGGCGGGTGAGGTCCCGAGTAAACAAGAGCGTTTCCTGGTGGCAGAAGGGTGGGTCGCCCACTTTCAGGGCGCGGAGATGAGCTCTCTAGGAAACAGAGGCAGTGGAGGTTTTCTGTTCCCTGAACTCTGGCCTCTGAGCATCCTTGAGTACTGAGATATCCCCCTCCCACATGTACCCAGTGGAGAGTACAGCTGCTTTGGGGTACAGCTGCTTTTTTTTGGGGGGGGGGTACTGGAGATTGAATTCAGGAGTGTTCTACCTCCAGGCTACACCCCAGCCCTTTTTATTAGTTTATTATTATTTTTTAAATGTTGAAACAGGCTCAGCCGGGCGTGGCGGCCCACGCTTGTAATCCCAGCATTCGAGAGGCTGAGACAGGAGCATCGCGGTTCATGGACAGCCTCAGGTACTTAGGCCCTCTGCAACTCAGTGAGACCCTGTTTCGAAATAAAGAATAAAAAAAATAGGACAGGGGGTGTAGCTCAGAGGTTGAATTGCCCTGGGTTCCATGCCCAGACCCTCAAAAAAAAAAAAAAAAAAAAAAAGTTGAAACAGGGGCTCTCAGTGTTCCTAAGGCTGGTCACCAACCTGGGACGCTCAGGTCTCAGCCTCCCAAGTCCTGCGATCACAGGTGTGTGCCGTCATGACCGACTGCCTTTGGTTCTTTCAAAACTCCATCTTGTTTATTAGCCATAATTTACCCCGGCCACTTGTTTAGGGGCCTCTGGCCTAGAGTAAAATAGATGACTGAACTTGATGCTGGTTTGGGCTAGTATCATGATGATCCTGAAACATGAAATTCTGGCAGGGGATTCCCAGTGAGGGGCATCTGTGGCAAGGAAAAAATGTAGGTCATTTTGGTAAGAAGCAAAGTTTTTTTTTAGGAGCAGAATGGAGAGTGGGTGGTGGAAGGCCTGCCAAGCCAAGTCAGCAGGTGATCAGCCGGGTGTACCTCTCCTCCCCAGCCTCTGCTGGGTGCTCCTCAAGAATGGGTTTTCAAATGTGCTCCTGCAGAGTGTATTTATTGTCTTAGTCAAAGGCGAAGAAGCTACCAAAAAAATCAGCCTTATCTACCAAACCTACCTAAGAGTTAAATGACCCCAAATGACCACATCGCTGCCAAAGCGGAGGAATCACAGAGTCTTAGACCAGCATAATGTTCTGGTTTATTTTACTTAACCTAATTTTATTCATTTATTTATCATGGCACTGAGGCTTGAACCCAGGGGCATTCTACCCTCAAGGTATACCGCCAGACCTTTTTATTTATTTATTTACTTTTTGTTTGTTTGAAAACCGGGTCTCCCCAAGTTGCTGAGAGTCTATGTTGCTGAGGCTGTCCTGGAACCTGTAATCCTCCTGTCTCAGATTTCCAAGTGCTGGGATTATAGGTGTGCACCACCATGCCCTGCATCGTTCTGGTCTATTAAGCACCATCTCTCTACTCTCTGCCTTTTATATGATGTCCCTCTTTCGCTCCTAATGTACACAGTATGTCTGCATGACTGAATGTGTCTCCCCAAAACTTATATGTTGAAATCCTATCCTCAAGGTGATGGTATTAGGAGATGGGGTATTTCAAAGGTGATTAGCTCAAGAGGACAGAGCCCTATTAGGTAGGATTAGTGTCCTTATAAAAGAGGAGAGAGAGAAGCCGGGCGTGATGGTGCATGTATCTAATCCCTGTGCTTGAGAGCCTGAGACAGGAGGATCACAGGTTCAAGACCAGCCTCAGCAACTTAACAGGACTCTCAGCAACCTAGTAAGACCCAGTTTCAAAACAAAAAGTTCAAAAATAAGGACTCAGGACATAGCTCAGAGGTAGAATGCCTCTAGGTTCAACTCCTAGTGCCATAAATAAATGAATAACAAAGGAGTGAGGAAAGAGGGAGCAAGACTGAGTCCTTTCCGCCATGTAAGAACAGAGAGAGACAGCTCTGTTTATAAGCCAGAATGTGGGCCTCACCAGACACTACTTACAGACAGCTTGATCTTGGGTTTCCCAGGCTTCAGAACTATGAGAAACTGATTTCTGTTTGTTTGTTTATTTGTTTGTGTGTGTGTGTTTGTTTTGCAGCGCTAGGAATAGAACCCAGGACTTTGTGTCTTCCTAAACTAATTAGTTTTGCTTTGTCTTATGTCCTTGGGAGGGCTAGGAAAGTGCCTATCTCAGGGGTAAAGATTTGCAGCCTGTTCTTAGTCTACAGAGTCTTCCTCTCTGTTGCTATAAAGAGCCCCAGAGGCCTCCGAAGAAGATGGAAGAAGGAAGGAACCAGTCATCCAAGAAGCCTTTATTTTTTCCACTTGGTTACTTCTCCAGAGCTCGTCCCCCTGAGCTCTGGAGCAGGGCTGGGGACTGAGAGAGAGGGTACCCAGGGGGCTATGCAATTGTTTCCCTCTGGGCTGGGTCTGAGCTCAGGGTGGGATCAGACACTGGAAGGCCCTCCACCTCGCTCAGCAGGGCCAAGCAGGAGCTCAAAGAAAGTGAACTCAGCTGCCGCACTGGGTGATCTTCCGGAGAGCTGTCATCGGGGGTGTCAGCCAAGGCAGCTCTCTGCGGCCAGCGACCAGGGAGAAGGGTGCCTTTCCTTTATCCTCGAGGCAGCCGGCCTCAAAGTCAAGGAGCGCTCAGGGTTTGGGTGCTTTTCTGAGGGGTGTGGTTCAGCCCTGAGATAGATCTGGGTTCATCTGAAAATTGCATTGTTGCTGAGAGGGATAAGGGGAGTGAGTTAGTAGATGGGAAGGCATGCCATTCAGTCTGAGCCCCTCTGGGTACACAGAATGGTTATCCAGATTTGTTTTGGGCCAGATGTGGTGGCACACGTCTGGAATCTCAGTATTTAGGAGGCTGATATAGGAGGATTGCAGATTCAAAGCCAGCCTCAGCAACTTAGTGAGAATTTCAGAAATGTAGTGAGACCCTGTTTCCAAACAAACAAAAAATAGATTTGTGGGTGTAGGTCAGATGTAGAATGCCCTTAGGTTCAATCCCCAGAACTACACACACACACACACACACACACACACACACACACACAGAGTTTGGAAACAGCCAGTCTTTCCAGGTATGGTCTGCACATGCGTGGCATGGAGGGTGTGGTGGGGTGGGTCTTCCAATATCGGAGTGAACCCTTTGTCTCCTCTCTCTTAGGGGTTTTGTGGGCACCCAGGGTATCTTTTGAGGTCCTGGAAGCGAAGCTGAAAGAGCTGGGCCTCCGTAGAGAGCCAGGGGGAGGGGCAGGCAGTTTTGGAGGCCAGGCAGCCTGCTTGGCCTCAGACTGATCGCCACATGTTCCCTCTTCCAGAGATTTCAACCGCCATGGCTGGTCTCCTTTGTAGCCTCCTCCCAGGACATGTGCACGGAAGCAGGGGAATCTGGGTCCTTGTTCTCTTTTGAGGGTATCATCCGGTGCTCACAGAGGTAGAGGGTAGAGCAGACAGCCTGTGCTAGGATGTGGGGAATTTGAGGTCAGGACCAGACTTTTCCTAGCTCTGGCCTCTGGCCTGTGCTTCGGCAGGGCCTGGGTGGAGGACAACCTTGGAATCGCTCTCTTGTCGGTCCCAGGATACAGCTGGAATGGCTTCTAGGAACTTCTCCAATTGCTTCCCATATTGCAGAGAAGCATTTTATGTCCGTGTCATAGACGAAGAAATTGAGCTCACGAAGAGTATCTGAGAGAAGAGCTTCCTACTCTGTCCCAAATGCCGGCTTCTGTGTTTAGCTCAGTCCTGGGAGGCTCTTTGATTGTCCATTTGGGGCCACGTGAGGAAGCAGAGGCGTGGCCAGTGGTGAAGCCTGGCCCCTTGTCCTTGTTGACGCACATTGCTGGGACCCCAGGTGCTCTCTTATGAAGCACTCCTTCTCTCTGCCCAGGCGGGGTGCCTTGGGTCCCACAGCCCACTTCCCCAGATGCTCCTTCCCAGGCCCGAGGGGAGGCTGGCATGTGGGCTGTAGGGGGGCGCAGGGGTCAGGGGCTGGGCTCCTGGGGCAGCTGGGCCGCGTACAGGGCCAGAGTGTGGTGGAGGAACTGGTACTGCTCTGCGGTCTGGATCATCCCCCCTCTGCAAGGGAAACGCAGATGGCGAGCTAAGGAGGGCCGGGTGCTTGCCCAATGGCTCAATCTAAACATCTTCCTAGTCCTATTGCAAAAGTCCTTTTTCCTTCCCACATCTTCATCTTCTCTGCTTTCTATTCCCCCCTTGCTCCCCTCAGGCCTCCCCTAACAAGGGAAGCCCTGTGCCCCTTTCTCCAGGCTGGGTGCCAAGCAGGGGGCACCCCAACTGACATGTACCGTTGGTCATCCCCTATCCACTCAGCTACTCTCAAAACCAACCTCTGACTCCCCAGGTCGGGCCAAGAATACTCCTGACTCTCACATTTTTCTCTTTTCAATAACCTTAAAGCTAAAAGTAATAATTCCATATATTTGAGCAGTAGTTTCCATTTTCTAAAACACTTTCATGTAAATTAACCCCTTCCTTCTAACAGCTATTTGGGGAGGAAACCATTCTTGCTAAATAAAGAAATGGGGCCTAAGCTAGGCCTGGTGATACATGCCTGTAATCCTACCACTTGAGGGGGGGGGGCTGAGACGGGAGGAGCACAGGTTCAAGGCCAGCCTCAGCAACTTAGTGAGACTCTCAATAACTGAGGGAGGCTGTTTCAAAATGAAAAATTTAAAAAGGGCTAAGGCTGTACCTCAGAGGTAGAAGAATGGCCCTGGGTTCCATCTCCAGCACCAAAAAAAAGAAAGAAAGATAAAAGGAAGGAAGGAGAAATGAATGAAGAGATGGTTGGGGGCTAGGGAAATAGCCACAGGCCGGTGAGATGCAAGACAAGCCTCTTTTTCTCTATGCCTGTGAGCATCTGTTATTACCTGTGGCTGCCTCATTTCTAGAACCAACCATGTCTTGTGTCCCAGCTTTTCCAAGTAGGAAAAAAAAAAAAAGTGAGAAACTGAAGGGTCATGGTAAATCCATAGGAATATTGAACTCCAAGCCCCCAAGCTAAAATGACAGGTAGAGAATCTTTTCTGGGTATTAGTTGCAAAATAAACTGCTCTTTAAGCCGAAGGGGTCCTCTCCTTTCTCAAATGATTGGAGATTTATGTGCCTGGCAGTGCTCTGATGCCCATAGGCCCCCGGCCGTGCATCAACGTCATTGGTCTTGTGTACCGAGGACCCACCTGTCCAGCCGCAGTTGACACACGATGCTCAGAATGTCCACCTCTCCTCGGGCCTTCAGCTGTTGGCAGCCGATTCTGGTGGCGATGAAGCAGCCTGTCCGGCCAATTCCTGCACTGTATATAACCAGAGAGAAGATGGGGATGTCACAGGAGACCAGGGACTACAGGAGGCAGGTGAACAGGGATTATGGAAGCCAGCCCCAAACTATGGACAAAGAAATGGACCTGAGGATGCTGTGTGTGTGTGTGGTGGGGGGGCGGTGGCAGGGCTCTGGAGATGGAGCAGCACTCCTGGGGTCCCCACCGGAGGTAGATTATAGTTAGGACTGGAGGAGTTTTTTTTCTTCTTTCTTTCAATGCCCAGGAAGAGCTCTTCCACTGAGCCACACCCTAGCCCTGAGTTTGTACTTTTTACCAGCTATACTCTAGGCCTAGTCTGGGTCACCTTCGGTTCCTGTGGACACTTTGATGATCTCTGAAGAGTCTATAACAGTTTCCATCTGACAGTGCCCTGCTTGTGGGCTGGCTGACCCCTTGGAGCCCTCCTGTCTAACCCTCACTTCCTCCCAGCTCAGACTCAGCTTCCAAGGCTGCTGGCACCGGGCCTCCACTGCCCACCTCCGCTCCCTCCCACAGTCCTCTCTGCGCTGCTCTATCTTGCCCTTTATTTCAAAACCCTCCCTCCCTTTCTTTAGCAAGCCTTCTTGCCTGAGCCTGATAGAAACCCTGATGAGGGCCAGCACTGATGTCCAGGTGCCCCGCTGTTTGTACTTTCTGCTTCTGTTCTCTTTTATTTTGGATGCCCACTCCCAAATGGTCTCCATGTTTTAAGTCTTGTCTCCTGCAGCACCCTCCCCCTCCCCCAACTACTTTCACTCTGTGGCCGAAGCATTCTTTTAAAGGGCAAATCTGAGCTGGGCACAGTGACCCATCTCTGTAATCCCAGCTACTCGAAGGCCAGCCTGGGCAACTTTGTGAGACTCTATCTTAAAATGAAAAGGGATGGGGATATAAACTTAATAGTACAGTGCTTGTCAGCTTATGGGAGGCCCTGGGTTCAATCCTAGTACAAAAAGGAAAAAGAAAATGGGGGAGGAGGAGGAGGAGGAAAGTAGGAGGCAAATTTAAGGCTTGATCCCCAATATCTAAATAAATAAATAAATAAGCAAACAAATAAAATGGCCAATTCAAGTGCACACTGCCGTCCTGCAAGCCCCCCACCCCTTCATGTGGCCTTCACCTCCCCTCCAGGCTCATTTTCCATCCTTATTTCCCTCTTCCCCCACCGCCCACCCTCGAACCGTGGCTCAGCAGTGTAGGGATCTTTAAATTCCTTCCCTGGGCCTTTGCGTGTGCTGCCCCACCTGCCTGTCATGCTTCCCTTTCCCTTCTCCACTCAGCTAACTCCCTAGCAAACTGAAGCCATCCTTCCTCTTAGAAAAAGGCCAAAGTCTGGGCGAGGCCACTGGGTTCTGTTTCCCCCCTACCATCCCCATCATAGCTGTCCTCACATTGTGTCAGATTTAATCGTTTAACTGACTGTCATTCCTACTGGGCTGTAAATCTGTCAGGGAAAAAACTGTTTTGTTCACTACTGGGCTGTCTTTAGATTCTAACATTGTCAGACATAATCAATCCTTCCTTCCTTCTTTCCTTCCTTCCTTCCCTCAGTACTGGGGATTTAACCCAGTAGCACTCTACTACTGAGCTATATCCCCAGCCCATTTTTTATTTTATTTTTTATTTTGGGACAGGGTCTTTCTAAATTGCTCAGGCTGGCCTTAAACTTGCAATCTGCCCTTAGGTTCCTGACCTGCTAGATTTCAGGCATGTGGCACCATGCCCAGCCTAAGGTACATATATAAATATATATAATTTATTATATAATATAAATTATATAATATAAATAAATTATATTATAATTTTTGTATTGGGGATTGACCCCAGGGACCTTCTACCTCTGAGCTACACCCTCATCTCTTTTCATGTTTTATTCTGAAACAGTGTCTCCCTAAGTTGCTGAGGGTTTCACTAAATTGCTGAGGCTAGTCTCAAACCTGTGATCCTCCAGTCCCAGCCTCCCAAGTACTAGGATTACAGGTATGTGACGCCATGCCTGGCTCAGTGGAAGGAATAAATAAATGTGTTTTCCAACGGTAAGAATCATGTTTATCTCCTCCCCCAGCTGACTAGACGCTTCTTGATACTTTGCCCCCTTTCTGTACTGTGACTGAGTGTCCAGCCCATATGTCCAAGGTTTGCATGGAGGTCATAAGAACAGAGCATGTGCTGAATGGCCCACGGATCCCTGCCCAAGTAAGAACTGGGTCTGCCTGATGCTGTTTTGCTTAGACCCCTTCCGAAGAGACCCAGCGGGGCGGAGGAGCAGAGGACCTGACCATGGTGGAAGGAGGGCCCGCACCTGCAGTGGACCACGATGGGCCCAGTGTTGGTGGCTGTCTCCGGGCTCTCCTCCACCTCGGCCACCAGGCGTAGCAGGGGCTTGGCCGATTCTGGAGTCTGGTGGTCAGGCCAGGCAGAGAAGAGGACATGCTTTATTGACCGACGTTCCTCCTGGTGCTGGGATGGAGACAGGGCATAAAAACCTGGTATGAGAGGCCTGGGGGGAAGGCACTGCCCACATTCGATGGTGCCAGAGGAGGGAGAGGACTGGAACTATCCACAGAGAGCCATTGACTCAGAGTAGCAGGGCTGACTCTTCCTGTTCATCACCCCCCTCCCAAGATCCTGGGACAGGGAAAGACCAAAGTCTTGACTCTGCTTCTAACTTAGCACATGGCTCTGCGAAGGTCCCCTAACCCCACTTCTTTCACCTAGAAAATGAGGACAGCGGTATTTTATTGGTTTACTTCCCAGGATGATTGGGAAATAATGAATTGATAGAGAAATGCAATACAGTAATAGAAAGCATTTGGAGGGCGTTTTTGCGTGGGTCATTAGACTTCTCTTCTGACCTCCTCTCCTTCCTAAGGCACACTCCTGGGTTCTTCCTCTCGCCACCTGGAATGCCCAGCAGAGGTGGGTAATAGGTGGCTAGTGCTTCTTATTGGCTCCTACTTGGCTTGTTGGTGCTGCCCTATCAGATGAGAGGCTCCCTGAGGGCAGTACCCAAGTTTTTCTCTCTTCTGTGGCTCAGGTATCTCTCTGAGATGTGGGTTCAAGGTCTAGATCAGTAAACTTGGCTGCTAGCAAAGGTGGGGCTGGGCTCCCGAGATTCTGTGGGGTGGCCATCTTTGTTGTGGACTGGGCCTGGCCGCAAGGGGGTACCTGGATGATGAGCTGCCGCACAGTGTATTCTGGGTGCTCTTTCATGTCCTGGACACAAATCCGGAAGGGTCCATAGGTTTCCTCTTCTATGGGCCAATAGTGGACACATTTCTAGAAGGGAGGGAGCTGGGAGTCAGGAAAGGAAGGCTCTATCAGCTGGATCAGGGGCTGGTATTCCCTCTCTATCCCATCCCCTCTGGGGAAGTCAGCTGCTGGGGCTTGGCCCTCCTGAGTGAGACTCTGCGATGAAATGCTCACCCATCCCATATTTTGGCTATGGACAGCCTCCCTGGGCTACATCTCAGGGGTGAGCTGGGGCTGACTGTCCATATTCAGGGTTCCCGGGAAGCGTCTGGCCACAAGCCGTCCTGCGTGGGTGCATCTTATGTGTGAGATGGGGTAGGGTGTAGCCCTTTCAGGTTCATCAAGGACTGTGTCTCTGCCTCCTACCTCCTTGCCCTCTCGGAGCTGAGTGAGCATGACAATGAGGCTGACTTCTTCTTGCCACACCATCTCCCAGAAGTCCGCCACTGTGTTGGGCATGGGGCCCTGGGTGGCAATGTAGACCTTCTCCCTTCCATCATAGCCCTGCAGGGGGCGCAGAACGTGGGGAAGCCACTCAGAGCTCCGGGGAAATCCCAGACTCTGTAGGTGCTGGGACCAGGCTGAAGCCACTGAACGCTCACACACACACACACACACACACACACACACACACACACACACACGACTCAGAAGCCACCTGGTGGAACAGACATGGGTTCCGGAGTGAGAAACACTGAGTTCAAATCCCTGTTCTGAATTTCCTGGCTGTGCTACCGTGCTGTTACTTACCTTCTGTACGCCTCCTCTGTCAACAGGGCATAAGATACCTACGTGCAGGACTGTGGTGTGGATTAAGTTCAATAAAACATATTAATCGTTTAGCATATAGTAGGTGTTCTATAAGCGTTTGGTCCTTTTCTCTCTTGCAGCTTTCTTCTAGAACTAATACCAAAACTGTTCAATATTTGTGAATGAATGTTTTATATATTATTTGGTTATATTTAGCAGCAAAATATAGCACCCTCTCCCTAGCCTGTCTCTCTCTTTTGGGGTCCTCAGCTTCTTGCTCCTCAAGATGATGGTGGAATCCAGCCCACTGTTCGCTTAGTTTCTGCTGGCAAGTGGAAGGAAGACCTTGTTTGTCCGGGCTGGCTTGGCTTTTCTCCTCTCTGCACCCTGACTGCTGTCCTGCCCATTTTGGCCACGAGAGGGCGCTGCACTCACATCTACTTAGACCAATAGAAGTGAGAAATTGGGGTAGAGACCATTTTGCCTTGAAGTTTCTATTAGCCCGCTCCGATCAAACCATCTTTCTAAAGAAGGGGCTAGTGTGTGTGTGTGTGTGTGTGTGTGTGTGTGTGTGTGTGTGTGTGAGAGAGAGAGAGAGAGAGAGAGAGAAGACGAGACTGATTCCTATTTGTGCTGGCCTCTCCCATGCAGATCTCAGAAGCAATTAGCCCTTAGAAACTAGTAACTGGGTTCAACAAACCTAGCTTCCTGCCAGGTTTAGAAGGTGGCATGCATGGAGTAATAGGGTCAATTGAGGAGATTTGATAGTCTCTCTCTCTCTCTCTCTCTCTCTCTCTCTCTCTCTCTCTCTCTTTCTCTCTTCTCAGAAATTTTTAATATCTGCTGTTTTCTAGGCTGGTGTCTGGGGTCTCTTTAGTGTCTGTCCCCAGCCTGGTAGGGCTACGGCTGCGGTGACTGAGAGCAGGGAGGGAGACCCCGGCACATGCCCACTGGCCACCACTGGAAGATGTTATCTAACATCTTCATACACTGCCCACCGCATCCCCTTTGCCCATGCAGCAGCTGGGATACTCACTCGGATATAGTTGGCATTGATGTAGTCTCCGTCCTCCTGGCTCTGTGCCCGACCAAGACAGACACGGCTCTGGGGATCTAGGAAGTGTCAGTCAGTGGAGGTCAGGGGTCAAAAGCTGACCAGCTAATGCCGACTCTAACAGGCTCCGAGGAAAGAACATTCTTTCTCCAATCATAGTATTTTGAGTATAGCAGGTGGCTCCATACCCATTGTGTTATTTTATATGTAAACAAATAGGGAGATGCAGGATGTTTAGTGATAGGATCAAAGCAATAATTTGGGAAGATTAACAGAGTGGTGCTGCGTAGGATGGACAAGTGAGGAAAGAGAATGAAGGGCAGACACCAAACGGGAAGTATCCCTGAGATCAATACGGGTGCAAGTAGAGGGTTGCACCAAAAAGAATGGGAAAAGGGTGCCGTGGACAGAGAATGTTTTTCCGGTGGTGAATATGGGGCTGGGATGAGCGACTTGCCTAGGACCACATGGTGGCAATATGGGACCAGGACTCAGATTTCACTCAGCCACTAGGTATGCTCTAAGAGGAGGGACTTCTCCAAATCACATCCAAACAGGGATAAAGAAGCTGGAGAAGAGAGGTGACTCTCTTCTACCCTGTGAGCCTGGCTGCAGGCAAAGGGAAACCAGGAGATCAGAGTGATCTCAGGCAAAGGGCCCTTCCCCTCTCTGGTGGCCAGGATGTTTAGAAATAGGCCAAGGCCAACGGCTCCTCCTCCCCACACTTGGACACAGTGCCTGGATCCACCCAGCAGGCAGAGTGCTGCGGGGGTGGGGTGGGGGTCTGCAGGAGGCAGGACTCCCCCACACTGCCAGCTAAGGACTCAAGCCTGGGAGGCACTGGAGGTGAGCTGGCTGGGGGGGCTGCTCTGTGGGGAAAGGAGGCAGGCAGGAGAAGGTCCCAGGACTCGCTCCTGCCTCTGAAAAGCAGGAGGTGCTGGCCCTGGGCATATCAGCTTGCAGGACAGCCCAGCCCGTCATTGCTCCCTCCCCAGTCTCTGCCCTGCGGCCACACAGATCCCTGGAAGCCCTCTGTCTCTCAGGCTGCATCCTGATGCAGCCTCTTCTGTTGCAAAGCTGTGCTGGGTGTTTCCCATGCGTGAGGGTGATGGGGAAGGCTTGATACAACAAGCTGTGTCATCTTGGGCAAGTTAATTATGCCACTTTTCTGGGCCTCAGTTTCCTCATTTGTAAAATGGGCACAAAAATACCATTGTAGCGGTAGGCGTGGTGGTGCACACTTGTAATCCCCGTGCTTGGGAGGCTAAGACAGGAGGATCGTGGTTCACGGACAGCCTCAGCTACTTAGTGAAACCTTTGCAACTCAGTGAAACCCCGTTTCCAATTAAAGAATAAAAAATAGGGCTGGGAGGTATCTCGGAGGTAGAATGTCCCTGGGTTCCAGCTCCAGTATCGAAGGTAGAATGCCCCTGGTTTCCATCTCCAGTACCGCAAAAAAATTAAAAATAAATAAATAAAGTACTATTGTAGTAACTTCACGGAGACATATGGAAATTAATGGAAGTTAACTCATTAATTTCACTAATGAGTTAATGGAAATGATGTAGGGCAATATCTGACTCCCAGAAAATACCTTCAATTATTCTCATTGTGGTTGCTGTGACTAGTATCCCGTTTTCCCCGTTAGGCTGTGGTATTGATATTTTTCTGCTAAAACAAGGTGCTCCAGCCCTGGTGCCTTTCCTTGGCCGAGGCCGTACATCTTGCCTTCTGAAGCTCAGAGCCCAGGGGACGGTGCCCGCCTCCCTCCTGCTGCAGCCCTTACTTGGCAAGATGGTCTTGTACCGGTCCTTGGAGGCATGGCCGGGGATATCCAGGTCTTCAGGGCTAACGAAGTTTGAGGGGATCTTCTGGCAGGGGGAGAAACAAGTAAAGAGCCAATACCCACTCCAGCCTCCTTTTCTCCCCTTCCACCCTTTTTTGGTAGAGTTGGGCCCTGGCCATCCCTCTCCGCCTTTCTACAGAGGCCTGGGTGGGGTTGAGAGCAAAAAAGGAAGCGTGGGGGAAACCTCCTCTCAAGCCCGGGGTTTCCTCGCAAAGAGGCACAAAGAAAGAACATGTCTGAGATGCCCATGATGGAGTGGGGCCATTTAGCTGCCTCTACTGCAGAGGGAAACCCAAGTTCTTACCAAGAATTCCTCCTCCAGCTGCTTGGGGCTTGGTGGCTGGTGCTGCAGGGCCCAGCGGGTAAGGGGGTGTCCAGCTGTGCGCAGAAAGTGTAGGGTCACCTCCCGGGGTGTGTTCACTGAGCAGATGGGCTCCACAGTGCCCAGGGAGCGCACATCCAGCATCAGAGCTACATTGGAGCCCCGTCTGTAGGCACAGCAACCACACACCCCATAAAAATGGCTTTCCTTACCATTATGACTTATTAGAGCGTGCTTCTGAGGGGCCTGCTCCTTGTTCTTCCCTTGATCCCGAGGCCGAGTGAATTCAAGGGCTCAAGCTACTGCTGTAACCCCTTGCCCTTTGTCAGCCAGATCGGGGCAGGCTTGCATTCAACTGTTTCTTCTAGCCGGCAGCCTCAAATTCAACTGCTCCTTCTAGCTGCCCAGCTCTTCCCATGTTCAACCTGGCCCCCAGGATCAGACCTACACTCAGCACCAAGAAGGCCCCTGGCCTCACCCCAGGGACTGCCCAGTCAAACCTGGGATTTAGGGAGCAGGCTCAGGGTTGACATGAAACTTTGTGCTCCAGACATGCAAAGAATATCCAAACAACATGCAAATGATGATCATTACTGCCCTTTCCAGATTGGAGTCAACAACTGAGGGCCTCCGGCCCAGCTGTCAGAGGGAGGGTCAGATAGAGAGAAGGCAGGAGACCACTCTCGCTCAGGGCTGGGCAGACCCCTCTTCCCAGGGAAGATCTCACCTCTCCTGCAGGCGCACATGCTTCTTGGCTGGTGCTTTGGCAGGTGGAGGCTGGGTCATGGCTGCCCCCAAAGACAAGGTCGGCGGCTGTGCTCTGGAGCGCCCCCCACGGGCCTGGACCATGCTGGGGTGGGATACTGGCCCAGGCGAGGCTCACTCAGCCATGAGGTCTGCCTGAAAGACAGGGCCCGGCAGCTTCTGGCCTCTGGCCTGTCTGATTGGCCAGGAGGCTCCCAAGCCCAGGACAGCCATCTGCTGGGTTTTTGTGGGGGTGTCTTCTGTTCCCCAAGAGATGGCTTTATTTTTATCCTCGGAAGGACAGGATCTCTTTGGTGGGACTCGGGGCAAGGAGCAGTCTGTGGTGTGGAGTTGTAGATGGAGGTAGGAAAGAATCGAGGAGGAAGAGAGGGGAGACCCAAGCACACAGCGCTCTAGACTGGGGTCCAAGTGAGAGAAGGCGAAGGAGGAAATGTGAGCTACGTGTACTATACAGAGAGGAGAAAGCTCACAGAGACAGGCAGGTCCTCTCCTGAGTAAGAGAGCTGAGCCCCTGCATCGCTGGAGCGAGGGAGGCCCAGGCGTGCCCAGCTGCCGGCCCCCAGCACGTTCTTCTCCTCACCCCGGGCAGCTCCATCCACTCCCAAGCTTCTAGCTTCTGGGGTCTCTGTCCAGGGAGGTAGGCCGGGGGTGTTTCCTTCCGCCTCCTGCCCATCCCCCATCTCCCGCCTCTGTAACCGTCACAGGAAATGGCCTCACCAAGCCCTTGAGCGACAGCACCATGGCAGGGCAACAGCTGGGGCCACAAGAGGGGGCATGGAGGTGGCGAGGACATCTCTTCTGGAGGACAGTCCCCATCTCCCAGAGCCAGGGTCACAGGTGCTGAGTGGTGGGGTGTCCGAGCTGCTATGCCCTCAGGGACAGAGGCCAGGGCACCGTGCGGCCCCTGCAGGCATGGGTGTTGGAGAGGGGTACGCCCATGGCGTGAGGGTCCCTTCACCTCTACCCTCCGGCCTCAGGGACATCAGGTGTCAGGCGTGGTAGCCCCAACTCACCTTTCGTGCACCCTTCTCACCCCGGTGCACTCTACCAGGCCCACAGCGCTCCTCCTCCCCGCTTCAAGTACTTACTGAAGGGGCTGTGCCCCCAGGCTGCCTCTTGCCAGCTGTCTGTCTGTCGGTCGGTCTGTCTGTCTGTCTTTGAGGGCTGAGGAGGCTGCAGGAAGCCAGCTTCCTCCCTCCGCCCCTCCTCGCTTCCACCCACGCACCCCGGCAGGCTGCCCTCCCGCGCCTGCTGCAGCTACCACCAGGGGTCGGCGCCTCCTGCCGGTGCCCCCAGGGGCAGGCTGGCGATGTCCCAGCCATGGCCCTGTTCCCTGGGAACGGGAGAGGTCCAGGGCTTTCCTTGACCACCCAGTTCTTCCAGCTCTGGAACTCTTTCCCCTGCCACACTTCTCCCCTGGGTCCTTATCACGTTCTGGTCCTATCTGCTTGCTGGGCAGAGCTCAGCTGATCCCCAGCATCGTGCCTTCCCAGGTTGCTCCTGCTCATCCTCACCTTGACCAGAGACTCAGTTCCACTTCTCCGCTTCGTCCTGGAAGCCCTTGCTACTTGAAGCCTTGGAAATTCCTGGCCCAGCACAGGCTGCATCTTCTCAGAGCAGATGCACCACAGTCGTGGGGTGGGGAAGGAGGAGGCGGGAATCCCTGCCGCACATGGGAAGGGAGGCCCCGGGGCCAGGCCAGAAAAGTCCTCTCCAGGCCTTGAGCTCGGCCTCAGCTCTCAGCAACCTTGGCCTGTGCATGGGCCAGCCACCCGCGGAGCAGACAGCAGAGCCGACTTGACGGGAGTCTGGGGGCCCCTCATGCCCCTGCCCACTCTGCGCCTCCTTCTAGAACCTGACATCAACTTAGATGACTTACAGGTAGTTGACAGGCCCTCGCACCAGTGGACTCTCATGTCCTCTTCAGCACTGGGGCGCCTGGATGCCTGGGGCCTGCGAAGTGGCCCCCAAGTCCAAGACTCCATGGCCCTCTGTCCCTGCCTGGCTTCAGCAGGCCCCTCACTGGCCTGCAGCCCGGCCATCTGGAAGTTCATGCTCCCTGCACGTCTCCTTGTACCTTGTAACATTCCAAACACCCTTCCGGGCCCCCAACACGCACAATCCGCATCTTTCTCTTCCTCCCACCTCTTTGATTCAGCTGTCAAATGGTGACAGTGAACAAGAAGAGAGGTACAATAGGCACCGGGTGGGCAGGCCAGAGGGGGTGGTGAGAAGGGGAGGGGCGAGGTGAAGAGCAAGGTGGCCCTTTGGGCTCAGGAGGCCTCCTGGCATCTGCTCCTGCCCTTGGCAGTGGGGAGGGGACGACCCTTTTCTGAACTAACTGATCCTGACTCCTTCTTCCCTGTAGTCTGCGCTCCTCTGGGGAGTGGGTGGGTTTCCCTAAAAGAGGGGAAAATTAGAGCCAGGGAGCAGCTGGCTCCAGGGCCAGGATGAAATGGACAAGGCAGGAGCCTGGGCATCTTCAGCGGGCTGTGGGCAGTGACACCTGGGTCAGTGCCTCTACTAACAGGTAGTGTGGCCCCTGGAGTAGAGGAAAGGGGGGGTTGGAAAGAGGGCCACCTCCTTGGGCCAGCTGTTGATTGTGACCAAGAACAGGAAGCTAGGACACCACAGGGGTGGGGGAGGAGGAAGTGGGCAAAGTCTCCCCTCAGTGGCCAACCCAGGGCCCCCAGGTACCAGGGCCTGAGCCTGTGGGCTGTGAGCACACCCGCCCCCTCACAGCCTGGGGCCCAGTGAGGCTCAAGCTGTGGGGGCTGAGCTCCCCGGCAGAAAGAAGGAAGGGGGGAGCCCAGACATGGGGAAGGGCGTTGGTGGGAGGGGAGATGCTGGCACAAGGCAAGACGTGAGGCCTTCCCAGTTCCTTTTGGGTGGGTTTGAGTGAAGGGGAGAGTCGCTTTTCGCCTCCTCCTCCCTCTCCTCCATCCGCTTAGAAATGCCTGGACATCCATGGAGGTGCGTGGCCAGAGCCCTGACCACGGCCTCAGATGGGACAGGCGCATGTCCTCTTCCTGCGCTTGCCCCTCCCCAGCCTGGCCAGCCCTTCCCTGCCCTCTCTGGAGTGAGCTTTGCTCAGTCTGGCTGCCGGGAGGCTCTTCACCTGCGGTGAGACTGTGCTCAATAACTCACACGTCCATCATTCCAGTTGCCGAGTTGGGACCTAGGGTCTCCTCAACTTCAGAGAAAGTATGAGTCGGAGGTCAGGAGGCCTACAGGCCCCCAGTAAACTGTGTCCTAGTAGCCCTGTGACCTTCCCCACCCCACCCCACCCCAGCCTCCACCTCCTCAAGAGCTTCCTCCCTCCTAGGGGGATGCTGACAAGAGGAGGCAGAAGGCCTAGGGAGCTGTTTACTGGGCTGAGAGCTGGGTTGGGAGCAGCAGCAGCAGCAGCAGCAGCAGCAGCAGCAGCAGCAGCAGCAGCGAGGGAAGCTGACCCAGGGAGCTGCTCCAGCCAAGGTGTGGGCCTCGGCCTCCCCAGACGCAGCCCTCTTTTTTTTTTTTTTTATCACTTTCTCCACCAGCCTTCAGGGAGAGGGCAGCTGTGGGGGTTCTACCGCAGCAAAGGAGGCTTTGGAGGGAGTCACTCCCAGCAGCCATGATGGGGCATGGCCCACTCCAGAGAGGGCAGGCAGTGGAGGGACTGGTGCGGAGAGAGTGAGTATCATGTCCCATCCAAGGCTTGTGGTCAGACACACACACACACACACACACACACTCAAGACCTGACTCTCCAGTGTTCCTCCTCTGGTTATTCCCAATTCCTAGGGGCTGTGAGTCACAACTGCCTGCCCCCAGGGCCAGAAGCCCCCAGGGATCTATCCGTAATTCCCAGAAGTCTCTGTTCCGTGGCAGAGCCTTGGGAGCAGGAAACTCCGTTCCAGATTGCTGTCAGTCCCAGAGACCAAGGCTGACACCCTATGAAATTCCAAGGGGGATCTTGGAAATAGGGGCCGCTGCTAGGGCCAGGACCCCGGGTCCGGCACACTCTGCCTGTTCTGCTCCTCTCCCTAGCTGCCTCCTCAGTTTCTCCTTGAGAAGCCCTGGAGTCCCAGCGGCTCTTTCTCAGTCTTTCCTGTCCCCCTCAAATTCTGGGCCAGCCTAAGCCAGCTTGTTCTGCCCTGGCTTTGCAGGCCCAGGCTTGTCCTTGGCTGTGTGGGGGAGACAACAGCTCCTCAAGAAGGAAGAGGAGGAGACAGGGAGATAGCAGAGGAGACTTGGTGAGTGGGACCTGGGGGGGCTGTGACAGGGGTGGCTGAGGGAGGCCCCCGGGTGTGTCCAGGGCCACGTCCCTGGGCCAGCCATCCAGGATGCCATCCCCCACTCTGACCCAGTTTTCCTCCTGCTACCTTTGTATACCTGGTGGTGGAGGGAACTTTCTCATACCCCCTCATTCTGATGGAGGGGACCAGTGATCCAGGCCCCCTGCACAGGGAAGCCAGGACCAGCCTGCCAGGAACTCCAGGAAAGGTCCATCTGCTGCTAGAAACTGGGACCTGGGAGCCCGGCCAGAGAACTTCAGGGCAGAGGAAAGTCCTTCCCTGTCTCCAAGACCGGAACCAGAGAAATGGACATCTGTCCTACAATGTGGTCCTTCCTTCCCAGGGGCCCACCGGTTTCCCTCCCCCACGTGTTGTGCCTGGTCATTTGCTCATGCGTCCATATAGACACCCTTGTCATCCTCCTGCGTGCACACACGTGCACAACACACCGTGTCAGTTCACACCCCACCCCCTGTCTTTCTGCAGCCGGTTCAGAGAGACCTAGGCCTTCCCCCTCCCCCGGCGACCTTCCCCAGGGCGGGGAGGGATAGTGGGCGACTTGTCCTCTCCTGCCTGGTGATTATCTTCCTCCAGCGTGGGGGATGCCCAAGGCCTGGCTTCAGGCTGTAGGAGAGCAGAGGAGGGGCCGGAAGAACCGCCCGGGACAGCTGCAGGGAGAGACCAGGCCAGTTCGCATTCTGGATCCGGGATGGCAGGACCGAGTCAGCCTTCCCCTGCCTCCTGGCTGGCTCTCTCCAGAAGAAACCGGTGAGGTGCTTTGAGACCTTGGGAGGACCCTATGGGCTCTCTAGGGAGAGGATGTGGGTTTGTCTGTGGGGGTGGCTGCGGGGGGAAGAGATATCGCCCTTGTGGTACTTTTTTGCTGAATGAGAGGCTTGGTCTTGGGGGCGGTGCTGATTCTTTTCTGTCAGAACCTTTCTGCTTCCTCCTTAGAGCCCCCTCTCCCATCCCCAGAGCAGCCCTGACTGGGTGGGCAAGGGGCCGGCCGCTGGGCCTTCCGTGGCCTAGTGCCTCCTCAAGGCTGTTGGTAAACTTCATTGGAGACCATTCTGCCCCCAACTGAGCCCTTTTTTTGTGAGGACTCTTGGACCCTCTCCTTGACCCACACACATATCCTGCTATCTCCCCTCTACTCAGAGTCTGAACTAGGATGCCCTCCTACCACCTCTCCCCGTGTGGCTGTGGATGGAGACTCTGTTAGGAAGAACAGAGTGAGGTGTTCCCAGGTGAGGGGAGACGGAGGAGGATGGGAAGGATGCAGCCCCACCTCTTGGCCAGGCTGGGGTTGGGGGCCTCTTCCCTTCAACAGCAATTGCACTAGTTGCTAGCCTCTCTCCCTGCCTCTTTCAGAGCAGCACATGTGTGCATGTGTACACACACACTCACACACACACACACACTCAGGCATATGCTACACACGGCCTGGAAAATCTGATGAGTCTGCAGTGCTGAGTTTCCAGGCCCCCATCCAGGGCCTGGTGGGCGGCTCTGAGGTTTGGGGTTGGGTGGAGCGGGGGAGGGGTAACAGCTCCTGGCACTGGCCTGAGCAGGGAGCCAGACTGAGCGGGTGTCTGCTGCGGGCCTGTCCTCCGGGCCAGCCAGGGAGGCCCCCTTCTCAAAAGATGCTCTGGTGTTCAGAGTCACTGTACCTGTCTATTTTCTGCACGCATACCCTCCCCCTTCCTGAGTTGCTGAGCGCTGGGCTTCCTTCCCAGGGCCCGGAACGTTCCCTCTGCTCCCTGCCCTCCCACCCAAGCTGACTTGGCACTTGGCGTGGGTGCACCTGGGTGAGCCGCGCCAGGTGCGCAGCTGGCTCTGGGTGGGTTCCACATCTTCTGGGCTGGGTCTCAGGCAAGCACAGCTGGGTCTTTGCAGGGCTGGGTGGGGGAGAGGGGCCAGGTGGGCACTGCTGACGTAGGTGAAGGAAGTGGGGGAGGCAAGAGAAAGTCCTAGGGACTTGATTGCCCCCCAGGATTCTAAGCTGAGGATCCCATTTAGGGGATTAGGGTTTGCTATCTCTGCTCTATGCAGTCACAAGCCCCAGGTTCAAGCCCATTTTCTTTCCTCACACAGACTGAGCTCTCCTTTCTGGATTTTAGCTTCCTCATCTGGGCAGTGAGGGGTAGGCCTGATGAGTCCCAAGGGCCAGATGGCCTCTAGGTGCACAATCGCTGTGACTCAGGCCCAAAGGACATGCCTCTGTCCACTAGTGCGTGGTGTCACACGAAAGGGGATACACACTCAGCCAGCTCACCTGAGCACAGGAACACACCTTGTGACCAGGGTACACCTCCTCCACTATGGAAACACAACTGGCCCATTTGCAGGCACTGTGCAGGAGTCAGCGGGCATCCCGCCCCTCACCTGGGGCCAGGGAGCGGGGAGTAGCGGTCTCTGCTGTGTGTGTCCATTTGCAAGGCCGTTGCTCCTCTGGGTCTTTCTCAATAGCACAGGACGTTTGCCTCTCTAGGAGCCAATTGCTGGAAAAAGTGGGCGAAGGTGGGAGAGGCAAAGTAGGAGGTGGGCTTGTCTGCAGTCTGAGAGCCACAGTCCCCACCGTCCACCTTCCCCCAGTCCCTGAGCCAGGCTCTGCCTCTCCCCTCTTGCCAAGGCTGGTTGTGGTGGGTTGGGGTCTGGGGTTGACGGGCTCTTACTGCCTGCTGCCCGTGCTCTGCTTGAGACGCTGTCCTCCTCCCCACCCTGGCACGCCTGCCTGCCCGCCCCGCCAGCGGGGCTAGGGAAGGGTTGGGGGAGTGGCTCCTCCTCCTGCTGCCTCCCAATTTTTCCTCTGCAGACAGCACCAGTATGAGGCCCCCAGTCTTGTTACTGGCCTTCCTCTGGCTCCAGGGGGTTTCAGCTGAGGTAAGTTGGGACTGGGGGGCAGGCCTGTGGTGGGCCCTGCTCTCTAGGGCAGGCCCAGGCCTCCCACCTCTCAGCAGGCCCCCACAGCTGGTCTACATTAGGCGAGAAGGGAGGCTGCTCCCTTCCCACCAGGGCCAGCACAGAGGGAACAGATGGCCCCTCCTGCACCTTGGGCATGCCTCTGGCTCAGATGTGCGAGGCGGAGGATGTGGCCAAGTATGCCTGGCTGTGCTCAGCGGGGTGTCAAACGCGGGGGTGGGGGACTCTTCGCTGCTCCTGGCCCTGTCCCCTACGGGCTTGCCCAGAGACCTGGAACCCAGAGGCCTCTGCTTATCTCTTTTCCTCTCCCCTCCTTCCTGCAGGAAGTTGTGTGCCACTCTCTGGAGGGCAGCCCAGATGGAGAGGGTGGAGGTAGGTGCCTTTAGTGGTGGGGGTGGGCAGTGAGTAGGTGCTGGGCTAATTTCTCCATGCCAGACCCTGCCCCTGCTCGGCCTTTTCTCTGGCTTCCCTCTCTCAAGGCAGAGAGGTCTTGGGAGACTGACTGCACCTCTTTCCTCAGGTCTGCCCCTGAGCGTGAATGCCAGCAGCCGGGGCAGGCCCACCAGCCTCTTTCTGCGCTGGCCGGCTGCCCAGCCAGGTGGGCTTGGCCACGCCCTCCGCCTGACACGTCTGAGCCGCCTGGGCCATCCAGAGGGGCAGCAGCTCCAGGCCCACACCAACGAGTCCAGCTTTGAGTTCCAGGACCTGGTGCCAGGGAGTCGCTACCAGCTGGAAGTGACTGCCCTGCGACCCTGCGGACAGAATGTCACCGTCACCCTCACAGCCCACACTGGTATGAAGGCTGCAGGGGAGAGAGTAGGATCGGGCAGGAGGTGGCTGCCCCAGAGGGCTGGCCTGGGACAGAGAGGAAAGGAACCGACTTCTGGCAAAGGAATCCATTTAGAAGCACCACGAGCGAGGGGAAGGGCAAGCGCTCTGGCTTTGACTTCGCTGTCTCTCCACTTCTGATGCAGCCCCGTCACTTGTCCAAGGACTGCAGCTCCTCAGTTCTGGGAGCACAGCCAGCCTAGAAGCCTTGTGGGGTGATGCTCCGGGAGAGCAGGATGGCTACCAGCTTCTCCTCTACCACCTGGAATCCCAAACCCTGGCACAGAATATCTCTGTGTCCCCGGGCACCCTGTCCTACAGATTTGGCAACCTCCTGCCAGGTAGTGAGTATGTTTTGGAAGTTACCACCTGGGCTGGTGATCTCCAAGCAAAGACCAGCATCCACCAGTGGACAGGTAGGGGGCACCTGGGTAAGGCTTTGGGTGGCAGCAGTCTAGGGGAGGGGGTGGGAGTGATGGTGTGAATCCCAAGCCTGGGGGGTAGCTCTACCCCATATGACAGGCTTCAAAACCCCTAGTGCCAGAGGTGGTGCCCGTCTTGCTCCAGGGCCCTTCCTCAAGCCTGGCTTTGCTCTTTCCGTCCTTTGTCCAGGCCCTGTACCTCCAGATCACCTGGGGCTGCATGCCCTGGGCACCGGAGCCCTGCGAGCCTCCTGGAACAGCTCCGAGGGGGCTGCCTGGCTCCACCTAGTGCTCACAGACCTCCTAGGTGGCTCCAATGTGACTGCAGTCGTCCCACGAGGGGCCTCCAATCACACCTTCTTCCATCTGACTCCCGGCACTCCCTACGAGCTGACGCTCAGTGCCGCCGCTGGGCCGCATCAGATTGTGGGACCCAATGCCACAGAGTGGACTTGTGAGTGCCTGAGGGGTGAAGGGGACAGAGAGTGCTCAGTCCATCTGCTCTGGCCAAGTAGCCAGGATACAGCTGGTAGGAGTGGGTTCTTCCAGTGGCTGGGAGGATGCACCCTCCAGGTGTATCTGCTGGTGGTAGGTGCCCACCCGAGAAGATGACGGTGGAAGTAATGGTTATCACCAGTTGAAGCCCTTGGAATGGGCTCTGTCTCTGCGCTTTCTGTGTAGGCTGGCATTCAACCCTCCTGCCAGCTGTGTCTGCTTATCCCATGTCACAACAGAGAGCTGCAGCAAGAGAAAGGACCCAAAGTCACAGTGTGGAAGGGCAGCTTGAACCTGGGCTAGACACCTGCAGAGCCCACGCTGCCTCTGCCACCAGGCTGCCACATTTTCACTCTGAGAAGCACTGCTGCACAGTGGTTAAGAGTAGAGGAAACAAGCCAGGTGCACTGGTGCACATCTGTAATCCCAGTGCTACTCAGGAGGCTGAAACAGGAGGATTGCAGGTTCAAGGCCAGCCTTAACAACTTAGCAAAGCCCTTAGCAACTTAACAAGACTGTTTCAAAATACAATAGGGCTGACTGACGTGTAGCTCAGAAGTAGAGCACCCCTAGGTTCAATCCCCAGCAGCACCACCACCACAACAAAAATAGAGAAAACAACTGGGCGTGGTGGTAATGCCTATATCTCAGTACTTGGGAGGCTAAGACAGAAGAATTGCAGGTTCAAGCCTAGTCTCAGCAACTTAGTGAGACCCTGTTTCAGAATAAAAAATTAAAAAGGGCTGGGGGTGTAGCCATGGTAGATCACCCCTGGGTTTAAACTCTAGAACCATAGTGGGGCTGGGGGAGGGAACAGTAGAGGAACCAGGTTTCCTGGGTTCTGAGTTTCATCTCTGCCACCTGCTGGCGGTAGGTCTCTATGCTTTAATTTCTACATTTTTATTTGTTTATGGTATGAAGGATTAAATCCACGGCCTGAAACATTGCTAGGCAAGCAAGTGCTATATGACAGAGCTACATTCCTAGCCCTTATTAATTTAATTTTAATTTTTAATTTTTTTGGGTACTGAAGGTTGAACCCAGAGGCATTCTATCGCTGAGCTATACTTCCAGTCCTGTTTTATTTTTTATTTTGAAATAGGGTCTCATTAAGTTGGTGAGTCTGGCCTTGAGCCTGCAGTCCTTCTGTTCTTCCGTTTCAACCTTCCAAGTACTAGGATTACACAGGCATGTGCTGCTGTGCCCAGCTTTTAATTTTATTTTTGTTTATTTAAAAATTTTTTGGTGTGATACTGGGGATTGAATCCAGGGGCATTCTACCTCTGAGCTACACTCCCTAGCTCAATTTTTTTTTAAATAGGGTCTCCTTAGGTCGATGAGAGTCTCACTACTTACTGAGGCTGTCCTTGAACCTGGGATCCTCCTGTCTTGGCCTCATAAGTACTGTGATTACAGGCAGGTACCACCATGCCCATCTTTAATTCTTATTTATTTATTTATTTATTTATTTATTGCAGTACTGGGATGGAACCTAGAAGCATTCTACCTCTGACCTACAACTATTTTTTATTTTTAAACAGGGTCTCACTGAGTTGCTCAGGCTGGCCTTGAACTTATAGTTTTCCTCCTTCACCTTCCCAAGTAGCTGGGAATACTGGCATGTGCCAACATACCCAGCTTATATCTTTATTTCAATTTAATTCAATTAATTTATTTAGTTTGCGGTGCTGGTAATCACACATTGAACCCAGGCCTTCTGAATGCTAGGCAAGCTCTCTACCACTTAGCTACATCCCTAGCCCATAGCTTTTTGTTTTTTGTTTTTGTTTTTTCTTTCTTTCTTTCTTTTTTTTTTTTTTTTTTTTTTTTTTTGCAGTACTGGGGATGGAACCCAGGAGCATTCTACCTCCAAGCTACACCTCCAGCCTGGCCTGGTGTGCACAGAAAGCAGCCTTATTTTTTATTCTTTATTTTAAAACAAGGTCTCACTAAGTTGCAGAGGGCCTCACTATGTAGCCGAGGCTGGCTGGGAACCTGCAATCCTCCAGTCTCAGCCTCCCAAGTACTGGGATTAAAAGTGTGTGCCACCACACCTGGCCCTAGCCCATAAGTTTCTATATCTCTTAAAGGTGGAGTCCACCTCCTAGTGTGGTGGGGTTAAGTATGAGATACAGTGTGTAGAGTCCTCAGAGTCATGCTGGCCGACACACACTGGATCACTTGATGTGCTCTTCTTTGTTATTGCTGGCCATGGCCAGATGGTAGCTGCCAGATTCTGGTATTTATCTGGACTTTGGCGAATGGGTCTGCAGACATCTGGACAGGACCTGGCCTGGTGTGCACAGAAAGCAGCTGGTGCAGAGAGAATAGGATTTTTCTTGCCTGTTGCTTAGGTCTTTTGTAAGTATTTGCTCTTTTCTACACAGATCCCTCTCCCCCACTGGACCTGGTGCTGATTCCCATGGCCCTGGGCCTCTGGGCCAACTGGACAGGAGGGTTGGGTGCCCGAGATGGCTACATGCTGAAGTTAAGTGGGCCGGTGGAGAGGAACACCACTCTGGGCCCTGAGGCCTGCAACGTCACCTTCCCAGGGCCCCTGCCCGCGGGACACTACGCTGTGGAAGTAGAGGCTCTGGCTGGGCCCTATGCTGCCTGGGCCCAGGCCAGCGTCCGGCTGGATGGTGAGTCTGGGCTGGGGAAAAGGGTGGGGTCCTGCGCTGGGCCATGTGCATCAACAGGCGGGTGAGTGAGTGAGTCCTAGCTCTCCATCCTGCCTCCTCTCCAGATGCTGCAGCCCAGCCCAGGCAGGGCCAAGGCGTCAAGCTGCAGCTGGATGGTCTGGAGCCCACCAGGGAGTCCAGGAAACGGGCACTGCTCTATGCCGATGATGCCCCAGACCTCTTAGGAAACATATCTGTGCACTCTGGTGTCACCCATATCACTTTCTGTGGGCTGGTGCCTGGGGCCTGCTACCGGGTAGACATTGCTTCAGCTCTGGGAGTATTACCCAGAGTCTCATGGGCCACACAAGTGAGTGCCACCCACAGTGTCCCCTGGGCCTGGGCTGCAAGGCCTTGCCCAGGAGAGGGCAGTCAGGCAGGGGAGTCAGGCGGGGAGAGGCTTGGGAGGGCTGGGCAGGGGGTATCACAGGGCCACGGACACTGTATGGCCCCCTCTCCAAACTGGCCCTCTCTGCAGGTCCCCTGGCACCACAGTCACTAGAGGTCATCAGCAGGGGCAGCCCGTCTGACCTGATCGTTGGTTGGGCCTCAGCACCAGGGCAGCGGGAAGGCTACAAGGTCGCCTGGCTCCAGGAGGGCAGCCAAAGGTCACTGAGCAGTCTTGTTGACCTGGGCCCAGACAATTCCAGTGTGACTCTGAGGGGTCTGGTGCCTGGCTCCTGCTACACTGTGTCGGTATGGGCCTGGGCGGGGAACCTCAGCTCCACCATCCAGAGGATTCACACCTGCACCTGTGAGTTCCTGGATCAGCCCAGGGTGTGGGTGGGGGCTTCTGCACTGTGCCCTTCTGTGTGTATATTCTTAACTCAGAGGACCATGAGTCCAAGGTGAATTTTAGGTGAGCTTTTATGAATCTAATTGCAAGCATTTTCTATTTTCTACCCTCTGATTGGCTAGCTTACACCCACTCACCATTTATATATCCAACCCATCCATCCATCCTTACAAAAAAACTCAATTAATGTCCCCTATCTCCTTAATATGGAGTTAGGTACAAAGATTAAAAATTATGAACAAGCCAGACACGGTGGCACACGCTTGTAATCCCAGCATTTAGGAGGCTGAGACAGGAGGATCACGGTTTGCGGACAGCCTCAGCTACTTAGTGAGGCCCTTCACAACTCAGTGAGACCCTGTTTCAAAATAAAGAATAAAAAATAGGGCTGGGGGTATAGCTCAGAGGTAGAATGTCCCTGAGTCCCCAGTACCACCAAAAAACTCTGAACAAGAGTCTAGAAAGGAAAACTGGCAAACAGATGGTATATATATCTATAATGTATGTGATTTTATATACTGTATTATAATAAATGCAAATACATTGCTGGTAATATGCATGAATCATATACAACTACATTTTTGTAGGTTAAAATGGCTGGATATTGGGAATTTTATGTGGTTCAATGTGACTTTTGGACTCGCAGAGGGAGTCAGAACAGGGTTCCCAGAGAAGAAGAGTGAGTTTAGTAAGAGGCCTGTGGGGCTGGGTAGGATGAGCAGACACCGTGGCCCATAGGACTGAGTGGCAGCAGACAGCAGGAAAAGGGGCTCAGGGGCGTGGGAGAGCAGGTGTGGAGCTGGGTGCTGGCAGAAGGGAAGCGACCCAGACATGCTTCAAGGAGCCGCAGGAGGGCAGGGTGTGGGCTGTAGGAAGTCTTCTCTGCCCAAGGTCCTCCTGGGAGGGAAAGGAGAGCAGGCTCTGAGCCCTGCGGAAGCTGGGGCTTGAGACTCCGAGGCTCTGGAGCTTATTAGGGAAAGGAGAAGCGAGGGATTCGGATTATTCCAAATCTCTCTTCCTGTCCTCCAAGCTCCTGCTCCTCCTGCCAACTTGAGCCTGAGTTTTGCCACCCAGCCCCCTGCCCTGGTGGCTTCCTGGAGTCCCCCACCTGGTGGCAGGGATGGCTTCCTGCTGCGGCTTTACAGCCTGAAGCCCCTAGCTCTGGAAAACGAGGAGACCCTAGCCCCAGAGGCCCAGAACTTCTCCTGGGCCCTGCTGTCCCCGGGCGCCAAGTTCCTGGCACGGTTGGTGACTCTGCGGGGGCTGGAGGAGAGTCGCAGCGCCAACTCCACAGGCTGGACGGGTGAGTGCCCTCCACACCGTCCTCCGTGACCCTCAGCCTTTACACCCCCACCCCTGCCCTGGCCTCCCCTCTTCCAACAGGGCCACTGTCCCTTAGATTCCTTCCAAAGATTGTGAGACTTCAGACTGGGGGAGCTGGGAAGGAGTCCAGCCTCGGGGCAGGGGAACTGAGCTCTCACTGGGGCTCAGCCTCAGTGTCCCCATCAGGAAAGAGGAATGTTGGCTAAGTGGCTGGACCAGCTCATGTGACTCCAGGGGCTGGCTAGGGTGGAGGGACACAGACTGGGCCCCGACATCTACCTGTCCATACTCTTAGGGTCTATAGAAGCTCCTCAGCTTCAAGATCTGGGGAAGGGCCCATGGTTCAACTCAAGCTGCCCAGTCTAGCTCCGGCTATGACAGGGGTGGTGGCACAGGGTGACTAAGCGATTAATTCATCTGTGCAACCCAGTTTGAGCTCGTACCCTGCTTCCTGGAGCAACTGGCAGGCCCTGCTTCACAGCAGAGTCCTGGGCACTAGCTTTCTCCAGCTCCCAGGTATTTCTTAATTGAGCCAAAGATGGAGGGAACTTTTGGGACAGAAGGAGCCAGATATTTAATTTAGATTTTCTTTTCTCTTTCTATCCAACTCCTGTACCTTGTTTTCCCTATAGCCCCCCTTGCACCTTCCCCGGTAAATGTGACCAGCAAAGGCCCCACTCAGCTCCAGGCATCCTGGGTCCATGCTTCTGGGGGCCGGGACAGCTACCAAGTGACCCTGTACCAGGCAGGTGCCCGGACAGCCACTGGCACAGTGGGTGCTGAGGTGAACAGCACAGGCTTTTCGGCGCTGACTCCGGGCACTAAGTATGAGGTGGAGATTGCCTCGTGGGCTGGGCCCCTTCGTACCGCCGCAGCCAACGTTTCTGGTTGGACCTGTGAGTGGGCCATGGGCTGTGGGTGGGAGAGACGGGCAGGGCTGCCTCTGAGACCCCGGCTTCTCCCGCAATGGTGTATTAATCTCCTTCAGTCCCAGTTCCCACCCCCACTCTCAAGGGGCCGGCAGAGGCCAGTGAACGCCTGGCACTATTGGGGTTGGGGGTTCTCGGGACCAAGACATCCAGCCTGAGTGACCCGCTCTCCTTCCTTCCACAGCCCCGCTCACGCCCAATGAGTTGTTGGTGTCTATGCAGGCAGGCAACGCCGTGGTCGACCTGGCCTGGGTCAGAGGCCCCTTGGGGCAGGGTGCCTGCCATGCTCAGCTCTTGGATGCTGGGCAGCTCTCCTGGGAGCAGCCCCTGGTGCTGGGCCAAGCCCGCCTGGTGCTCAGGGGCCTGACCCCTGGACGCAACCTCTCCCTATCTGTGCTGTGCAGGGCGGGGCCGCTCCAGGCCTCCACACACCCTGTGGTGCTGCCTGTGGGTACGTTGCCATCTGTTGGGGGGGGGGGTGAAGTATACTGAAAGACTGGCCGATCCAGGCTTAGTGGTTCTACCCACCTGTGTGAACCACTCCTCCTTCCACCTTTGCCTAGATTGTGCCCCCATACCCCTCCAGATAGGCACCGATGCCCCAAAGAAAACTTGTTCCCCAATGTGGCTGATGCCTCTTTCCATGGGCATAAATGCCTGGATGCTTTGTACCTGCTGATTTTGAGGGTCCCTGATCCAGATGCCATTCTTTTGGGGTACACTGACACCCCACACAATGTAGAACATTTGGTTCCCACAGAGCCCGGCCCCGTGGAAGACGTGCAGTGCCAGCCTGAGGCCACTCGCCTGGCCCTAAACTGGACGATGCCTGCTGGGGACGTGGACACTTGTCTGGTGGTGGCAGAGCAGCTGGCAGCGGGAGGGGATGCTCGCCTGGTGTTCCAGATCAACACCTCTGAGGATGCTCTCCTGTTACCCAGCCTGGCGCCTGCCACCTCCTACCGCCTCAGCCTCACCGCGCGGGGCAGGAACGGTCTGTGGAGTCGGGCGGTCACCCTGGTGTGCACTACATCTGCCGAGGGTAGGCACTGTCCACTGCCTTGGGAGCCATGTCTGCTCCTGCCGTCACTGCCCACATGGGTTGTCGCTGAGCTGGTCTTTGCTGCCTGGGATATCCCTGCTCCCAAGACCTGGGGCTATTTTCCTGGGACTCCCAACTTGCTAGTTTGATACCATACTTTCAAGCCTTGCACCACAGCCCAGGAACTTTCTCCTTATCACTGTATGCATGGCTTTTCATTGGCAGACATAGTGAGAGGCAAGGGGACAGGAAGGCACAGTCCCTGCCCGTAAAGACTGGTTGTTAGAAACTTAGGGCTTGATTTCCTTCTCTCCATCCTCAGCCTGGCACCCCCTAGAGTTAGCTGAGGCCCCACAGCTGGATCCGGAGACAGAAATGGGGGTGCTGATCACACGGGGCATGTTTGGCAAGGACGATGGGCAGATCCAGTGGTACGGTGTCATCGCTACCACCAACATGTCATGTGAGTCCTGGGCTCCAGAGTGGCTGGGTTGGCCCTGGTTTTTGCTTAGCATGGGGTAGGTGAGGAAGGTCCAGGAACAGAGGCTGGTAAGATGAACTATCTGAGGCCAGTGTCAGTCTCAAGCAGGAAGGGGCGTCTAGAATGTTCATGAGGATAGGGCTGATGTTGGACTGTGAAGGGTGGGAGCCCCCTTGTGGTGGGGAGCGAGATCTCGACCCTGCTGCTAACCACCTCCACTGCTTCCCTTTCTCTCTCCCAGTGATGCAGCCTTCCCAGGAAGCCATCAATCACACATGGTACGACCACTACTACAGAGGATGTGACTCTTACCTGGCCATCCTGCTCCCCAACCCCTTCTACCCAGGGCCCTGGGCTGTGCCAGGATCCTGGACAGTGCCCATGGGAACCGAGGACTGTGGCCACACCCAGGAGATATGCAATGGAAAGCTCAAGCCAGGCTCCCAGTACAGGTGAGGGCTAAGACTGATGGGAGGAAGAGCCAAGCTAAGTCTCATTTATGGGTTGTTTACATGTTCTTTCAACAATAGATTTGGATTCATGAAAAGAATGCCCATACTAGTTATAAGGTGTTAGTAATATTCAGCACATCTAAGAGGTAAAGAATGCAGACACTGAGCAGATTGAAAGGGACAGGCCCGCGGGCCTCACTCTTAAGTGAAAGTCCCACTGGATACTGGTCCATACCACTTATTGTCATCCTAACAGGGAGGTTGTGGTTTGGACACTGCTGTGTACATGCAGAGACTCCTGGAGGTAATGTGTATCGGGTAATGTATGCAGGGAGACCTTGAGGTAATACACTGGGTAAACTGCAGGACACCTGAAAAAAGTTCTCGAGATAACAGTTAACAATAAAGCTGCTGAGAGCTGGATTAGGGGTGTGGCTTAGAGGTAGAATGTCCCTGGGTTCCATCCCCAGTACTGCAAAAATAAAAAATAAAATAAAACCACTGAGGATGTGCAGAAGGTCCTTGAGACAATATTTGACAAGTGGGATATTTGGGAGCTGGCGCTGGCAAGAAACAGAGGAATGTTTACCTTGGAAGAACAGACAGCTTCCAGCGAGTTCAACAGTCCATTCATAGCTTTCCATGACTATCAGACCCTTCCAAGGCAAATGTTAACCAGCCTCTGGCAGTTACATTGTCCACATCTCCCCCACTTTTATTTTTCTTTAAGAAGTTGTTCTACCAGCCAAACCTTATGCAAATGTTGCTGGCTTAAAGTTTGGCCAAGACATCTTCTCAACTAACTGCATGAAACAAACATAAAACAATTATTAGTAACACAGAAATGGCAGTTAAAGTCCCCAAGAGGAGTGAAGCCAAAACTTAGGATGAAGCCACTGTAAGTTTTTAGATGTTTTAACCAGTGGCTTCATCTTGCGGCTGGATTGCTGATATTTTTTTCCTAACATTTGGCTATGAAGATGGGCTACGTTTAAGGTAATATTGTCATGACTAGCCATTAACAATCTTTTTTATATTTTCCCAAGTATGTTGCCTGGATGAGGAGTCACAAAAATGTGTGAGAACCTCCAATCACAGATAAGAACCTGTCTTAATTTTATAGCCTCGACCTGGTCACCCAACCAAGTCGTGGCTATTTCCAAAAGTTGTAACCTGGAGTACATTTTTTGATCAATGATATGTTGGGTATTAAGCGTCATGGTAACATTTTTCATGGCATTATTTACATATGTTGCAGTGTGAGTGGACTAATCAATAGTTGTGTGGGGGCAGCTGCTGTTGCTAAAATAATGATGGCAGCCACGATAAAGGTATGGGGGATGGCCACAAAATGCTTGGTCCTGATACTAAAGACCTCCATAAGAAGAGATAAGGCCTTCAAGTCTTCCCATGTAGTTGTTATTTTTACAGGATTGAAAGCATAAGGCTTATAGCACATAGATAATACTGAGCCTGAAAAGTTAGTGTGAGTGTGTAAGCAAGCTATGTATGCACAGCTATTACAAGTGATATAAAAAAGGAAGTTTAGCCGGGCGTGGTGGCGCACGCTTGTAATCCCAGAATTTGGGAGGCTGAGACCGGAGGACCGTGGTTCGTGGACAGCCTCAGCTACTAAGCGAGGCCCTCTGCAACTCAGTGAGACCCGGTTTCAAAATAAAGGATAAAAAATAGGGCAGGGGGTGTAGCTCGGAGGTCGAATGCCCCTGGGTTTCATCCCCAGACCCGCAAAAAATAAAATAAAATAAAAATAAATAAACACATAAAAAAAAGAAAGTTTTCTTGAGTAATGTTAAGGTCTCCCTTGAGAAAAGCATAAGGATAGAAGGTACAAACTTGTGTAGAATGAAATCTGTATTTTGGTTACCATTTAGGTAACTGCCCATTGAAAGAAAGGTAGTCAGTTTTTTTTTTTATTAGTATTAAGATGCAGCCACACCTGACTTTTAGGTTGTAAACAGTAAGAGCTATGGCCCATACATGTGGAAGTGCAGTGGACCAAAAAGATAAATTTTGCTGAGACAAATTTTGGGATAAATATTGGTTATCAGTCTGGCGTTTTTACTGTTCCTACCCAGGTGGTTTTATTGTTAAATATAGGAAATGGGAGGGTTCAGGCCATGTAATAGGTTCCCATAAGGGGAGTTCTATTACAGATGCCCGGTGTACCTCAGAATTCACCCCAGGGCCTACCGAGCAGGTGATATTTGCCAGTATTGCTAAGAATAACGTCTCGGGATTGAGAGCTGGGCCAGTCACAGCCATCACCCTCTCCGCTCTATGAATCAGCTTCCTAATCATTCCCCAGGTGATGTCTTAGGCTCTCTGCATTGAGAGCAGCTCTGGGGTAGAGCCGGTCTCAGTGACATCATCATTTTGGGGGGTGTAAATTTGGGCAGCTCGGTGGGGGGGCTTGGCTCCTCCAAATCCATCTGTGGCATTCTTGGAATCAGGTCCCCAGCCATGGAAGGATTTAGCACTGTGTAAATAGCCAAAGGTTGTTCCTGTAATGAAACCCATCTGTAACCACATCCCCATCCTAAGGGGGGCATGGGCCCCTCCCATGGTCCCTCCACAGCATCTTTCCTTCAGATCAGGAGAGCAGGTTATATAGGTCTTTCTTTTTGTTTGCCATTGTTTTTGTATAGCTGTGAGTGTGTCCTCTGATAAGTTGAAAAAATTTAAGATTATAAGGGCAGTGTTTATTCTACCGATAGGGTCTACCTCCTGGTACTCCCCCTTTGTTTTGTTTTAATAACATAGATTTAAGAATGCCATGAGCTCGCTCAGCAATGCCCTGTCCTCGTGGGTTATTTGGAAGTCCTGTAACACGCTTTATATTCTTTGTGTTATAGAAGAGTTGGAATGTTTTTCTAGTATATGCTGGCCAATTATCTGTTTTTGTAACAGCTGGCATATCCAAGAAAGCAAAAGATTTTGAACAATGTTGAATAGCACAACGGGCAGTTTTACCTTTTAAGGGGGTGGCATTGGAATGAGTAAAGCAAGAAGAAAAATATCTTTGAGTAATATTTAAAGTCCAAGTATCATTGGTATTATTTATGACACAGTTGGAATTTAAACTAATACACAAGGCTGAGGAACACATACCACAACAGAGTCGTTAATATTATGTATAAGGGTTTTGTTATAATTGGCAGAATGAGAATAATTTCCATGTGATATAGTTCTAGGAAACCATGAAGTCTAGGCCTCCGAACCTTCAAGTTCTAGGGGCCTATTTGTCCTGTTTTATTCATTTGGAGGATGGGCCCTGGAAATCCCCTTATACAGAAGCTCAAATACATTTTTTTGGTGTGTAGGGAGCTCCTGTGTTGTCGCAAGTCTCTCTAGTGTCCCAAGCGATCTATCTTAGGTCTCCCCAGCTGCCCCCGGACTTGTTAGCGTGGTGAAACGTCAGTTGAACTGAGGCGTTGCTGGTGGCCAGGGGTCAGCATGATTTCTAACCCTTGGGTACTGCATCTGAGGCTCAGGTTGGCTTGCTGGTTTTTCCAGCTCATGGTAAGGCTTCATTCATTTGCCAGGCAGTGAAAATGATCCATATCTTCTTTCCCAAACTAGCAAGGAAGCAAGGAAATGCTTTTTTTTCTTTCTTTTAAACCACATGGATCTTTGTAAAGAACCTTAGGAAAATGTCCTTGCCATGAATGTTTCTGAAAATGTTTTACATTAGATAGGAATTGTGCCACGTGTGTTACAAAGTAAAAAGTTAAGAGTATATAGAACTTTGTTTATACTGTCTTTAGGAGACAACTCCTGACTCCAATTTTTGTGTTGTTTTTTTTAAATTTTGGTAGCATATATCCTGTTTTGAAGTAAAGTTTGTAAGGTAATGAAATTGTTTTAAGAGTTGGGAGTCAGGAACTTGTTTAGTTTGGGCTGTTTGGATCATTAGCAGAGTATATGCCACATCTATAGAATTAGCCACTATATTAATGATTCATTAGGGAACTGTTGAAGGCAAGGAATGGCTGTAGCCAATTTTGCCTTTTGAGTATAGGGATGATTTTTGGAAGTAAGGGAATTGCACTGGTCAGTAAACCAGGTCTTAAAAGACACTTAATAAGAGATTACCTTGATAAAACAATCTTTTTTAAGCTAGGTTTTAGTAAATGCTAAGAGCAGAAAACCATATCATTTTAAAGATAAAGAACATAAGAAATGGTCTTAATAAAATGAGAAAAAATTGATTTTTAGGATATTTTTTGTAAAAATTCTACCAAGGGCAGATTAATATCTTAAGAAAACCTAATTGTTTTAATCATATAATTAATGCATTAAATATGACTTTTAGAAAATGTTTTAAATAATTTTAACTTTGTTATACTTGCACAAAACTTTTTATTTTATTTTATTTTTTATTTTTTTGCGGGTCTGGGGATGGAACCCAGGGGCATTTGACCTCCGAGCTACATCCCCTGCCCTATTTTTTATTCTTTAATTTGAAACCGGGTCTCACTGAGTTGCAGAGGGCCTCGCTAAGTAGCTGAGGCTGTCCGCGAACCACGATCCTCCAGTCTCAGCCTCCCAAATTCTGGGATTACAAGCGTGCGCCACCACACCCGGCTGCACAAAACTTTTTAAAGTAAGTTCATCCTTTAAAAATCATATGCAACTTTTAAAAATCCTCTGCCACTTGTTTAACTTTATGATTTTTGTTTTTACCTTTCCCCCCCCTTCTTTTGGAATAACTCAGTCATTTAGAACTAAATCTTGCCATATCAAAGCCTTTTTTTTTTTTTTTTTGTGGTACTGGGGTTCCTGGAAACCCTTCTACCTCCGGGCTACACTCCCAGACCTATCTTGTATATTCTTTTTGGAAACAGGGTCTCTTAAGCCAGCGAGGGTGACTTCGAACCAGCACGGTCCTTTAATCTAAAAACATTTATTTTTTTAACTTTATAATTAGAACACCTCCTCATCCCTATAAATATTTTCTATTATTTATTAGATTGTCATCAGTTTTTAGACTTACACTTAAAACAATCCTTACAAAAACCTTTCAATTTAGATACATTTTTAAGTAAGATAAAACACTTTATGTTTTAAATAGTTGTTTATTAAAACACAGCCTAAAATTTCTAGTCAAATGTTCATATATGTATAATCACATATTAATTAGAATTTAACTCTTAGTAATTTAAGTTTAGTTAACGTTCAAGAGAAGGCAATTCTAAACTGTTTTTTACATATGTGAAAAACACATTTAAAAATTTTTTTTATTTGGTGCATTGTGGTCATACATTAATGTGGTACAAGATGGTAGAGCCCTACATGCACACAGCACTCATTAGCCTGCTCCAATGCCCACCCCATTCTGAAAAACACATTTGATGGACTCAGATATATTGTCTTTTGCTTTTGTTAAGAAGCCAAGAGGACTTTATATTTAGCAATTGATGTTAGAATTTTAACTTACTTATACACAATTTAGATTTTTTAAGATAAGATGTTTACAAAAGCTTATACCATTTACCTCATTTACCCATTTTAATTGTTATTTTAGATTACCCATGAATACCAAGATGTTAAACACGCATAGTCAGCACTTTAAACCATCTTTCCTGTAAAGAAAAAGTAAACCTAAACAAAAATGGTCATTACACTCTAAATGTATAACAGAAGTAGGCAGATACATATCTTAATGGCAAGCCTCCTGGGAAAGAATCATGTTAATAATTTTTAACAACATCTGTTACTTTTATTCTTACCAACAAATTTAAATTAACTTATCTGTTAACATTTATGTCATGTGAACCCAAGGGTATTTGAATTTATTTTTGTTATTATTGTTTTTGATTATGAGTGCCCATTTATTTATATAGGCTGACTTTGGTACCATGTAGACAATAGACTACAGATACAGACATATATAAAGATAGATAAATTTTAGCTTTAATTTGCCAGGCATTATGTTTTTAAAGACTGGATACTAAAGATAGAGCCAGATTTAAATTTTTAGATATTAAAATCCAACCCATTTTAGATATATTTTTTCTGCCAGTGAACAATAGATTATAAAAGACACAAACATGAAACCTACAGAGAAGGGGATGCCTAGGGCCGGGTCCACCAATCATGAATGACACTGTAACAACTAGTTTTAGGTGGCCACTTGTCATCATAAGGCTTTATTTTATTTTCTAGAGAGTAAAACACAAATATTTAGATATCTGTTTATTTATTTATTTATTTATTTATTTATTTATTTATTTATTTTTTGTGGTACTGGGGTTCCTGGAAGCCCTTCTACCTCCGGGCTACACTCCCAGACCTATTTTTATATTTTTATTTGGAAACAGGGTCTCCTAAGCCAGCGCAAGCGGCTGGCTTCGAACCTACGCGATCCTCCTGTCTCTGCCTCCCAAGCGCGGGGATTACAAGCATGTGCCACCACGCCTGGCTCTGTTTTTTTATTTATAGAATAAATCCTTATTTTTTTAATTTACATTAGATCTAAACTGGTTGACAAAAACTAGTTTTCTTTTTTTGACGTCTTTGCCTTTTACTATTTTAACATGTACCCAAGGGATAGGTTTTTGGGGGTGGGGTGGGGAATAGCATTATTTCCAATTTCTAAAGTCTGAGACATGCATCCCGCATTATATTTTAAAAGTCACACATTCTAGTGCAAGAAGATGAGCAAAGAAAGGGCAAGGGCTTCCCCATTAAAAGGAGTTACTTTATAGTTGGATGATACAGCTTTAAGGATTTTTTTGGGTCATCATCTTTTGTTATGTTTTGTTTTAAATACCTGAAAGGGCAAAGATTCATGTCTCAGATTTTGCCCTGGAGCCCTAATGACAGGGAATGTCTGCATTTCTCCAGTGATTGCAACCTCCCCTACGCAGGCAGCTACCACCAGCTCTGATCTTTCACAAGTTTCCATCCGGGAGAGGCGGGTAGATGGTCAGTCCGATAGAGGCAGCAAAGGAAGCTTTTCCTCTGTGGACAAACAGGATCCTGACTCCAGAGAAGGAGGGGAGGCGGGAGGAGGAGGAAGCACTCTACCCTTTAGTGCTACCCGCCGAGTTGGAGCATGTGGTTATAGATGTAGAAAACTCATTTTCTGAGTTTAACGCTAATGAAGCTTCATGGACCAGGCCCCAAGTGATGATAGTTTGGGACCTCTTTCCTGTGTGCTGTGTTCATTTAAGGTTCTTACCTTCTTCATCCCAGATTCCTGTCTAGGGTGCCTCTTTCTGGAAACCAAGGATTTATATCTAGTACTATTTGTAAATTGTGTATGTGTGTGTGTGTGTGTGTGTGTGTGTGTGTGTGTGGCACTAAGGATTGAGCCCAGGGGCATTCTACCTCTGAGCTACACCCCCAGCCCTATTTTATTTTTTATTTATTTTTTTATTTTGAAACAAGTTCTCTCCAAGTTGCAAGGATCTCACTAAATAGCTGAGGCTGGCTGCGAACCTCCTCCTGTCTCAGCCTCCCAAATACCGGGATTACAAGCGTGCACCACCATGCCCGGCTTTACTACTTGTAATAATTTGAGCAGCTGATCTTCTCTGACTGTGGCACCTGATAACTTTTAGGAGGTGTTAGAGTATTCTTAGATACTCCCTCTGCACTGCTGATAAGGTTTCCCCCACTGTTACCCTCCCTCCTAAGTCGAGGACAGGCGAATCCCTCTCTACTTAGGGATCTGATGCGGGACTCCCAACTACTTTAGCTTATCCTCAGTTCCCTTGGCTTCCTTCCCTGTCCTCGTCCCAAGGGCTCCTGTTTGGGAGCCACTTGTGGGTAACAGTCATCACACCTGCTGAGCAGATTGAGAGAGGCAGGCCAGTGGGCCTTACTTTTAAGTGAAGGCCCCGCTGGACACTGGCTCACAGAGTTTACTGGCCCCGCTGGACACTGGCTCACAGAGTTTACTGTCATCCTAAGCAGGGAGGTTACAGTCCAGACATGCTGCGAATGGCAGAGACTCCTGGAGGTAATGTTTAGCGGGTAAGCACGCAGGGAGACCTTGAGGTAATGGTAACTGGGTAAACTCCAGGACACTTGCAGAGAGTCCTTGAGATAAGAGTTAGTAATAAAACCACGGAGGCTGTGCAGAAGATCTTTGAGACAATGTATGACATTTGGGATATTTGGGAGTTGATGCTGGTAAGAAACACAATAATTTACCTTGGAGAAACAGACTGCTTTCAGAGAGTTCAACGTCTGGTTGTAGCTTTTCATGACCCTTAAAACTTCCTAAGGGAAATGTTAACCGGCCTTTGGCAGTCATGTTCTCCAAAATAAGGGTCAACAGAATCATTTTGATTGAGTTTCCTGGCAGGCAAGGCAAAAGGGGAATGCCCATCTGCTATGTGGTTCTTTTTTTCAAAGGAATTGGGGATGGGCATGGTGGTGCACACTTGTAATCTCAGTACTTGGGAGACTGAGACAGGAGGATCATAGGTTCTCGGACAGCCTCAGCTACTTAGTGAGGCCCTCTGCAACTTAATGAGACCTTGCTTCAAAATAAAAGAATAAAAAATAGGGCTAGGGGTGTAGCTCAGAGGTGGAATGACCCTGGGTTTAATCCCCAGTACCGCAAAAAAAAAAAAAAAAAAAAAAAAAAAAAGGGAATTGGAGATGGAGTCTGTTTGTCTGTTTGGGCTCACTAGGGCAATTCCAAGGATATCCAGGTTGTCTTTCTTGCTCTGAGAACAGGACAGACAGTTGATGGAAGAGAAGCCAGAGGTGGTCTGTAGGCAGCGGGATGCATAGCCTCTCAATAGGGGAGAGAGGGAAGAAACTTTCATTTTCTGAGTGTGCCCTGCTCTTGGCCCAGTTTCATGGGAGGGGTTTTGCCTTATTCGCCTGCTCCTCCCTACATAAGGTCTTGATTCTCTGTCGCAGGTTCAGTGTTGCGGCCTTTACCAGGTCCAGCCCTCCAGAGACCATCGTCTCCTTCTCGGCCTTCTCAGGTATGGCGGGCACCTGGCTGGGGCTCCAGCTGGACCCTGGAGGCTGGGGAAGGACTACTTGGACCCCACTTTCTCCTCCTTACTCAGCAGTGGGGAGCTCAGGGTCAGAGAGACCAAGTGCTATCTAGCAGAGCTGGGTATCTGGCTCACTGGTGGTTCACTGCTGTCTCTACCCACAGTGCTTCCCTGCTCTGCCCCTCTGCAGCCTGCTGCTCCCAGGCCACCAAGGTTCTAGAATGGTACTGTCCAATATAAGACAAGCCAGCCATACAAATGGAACCACATATGTAATTTAGACTTTCCTTATAACTGTGTTAAGAGGCTAAAAACAAAAAAAGCCAGATGTGGTGGCCCATGCCTGTAATCCCAGTAGGATGAGACAGGAGAATTACAGGTTCAAGGCCAGCCTTAGGAACCTAGTGAGACCCTGTTTCAAAATTAAAAATAATAAAAGGGCTGAGGATGTAGCTTTAGTGGTAGAGCACCCTTGGGTTTAATCCCTAGTACCAAAAAAAAAAAAAAAGTAAGAAAGCTAAAAAGCTGGGTGTGGTGGCACACACTTGTAACCCCAGTACTTTGTGAGGCTGAGACAAGGATCACAGGTTCACGGCCAGCATCAGCTACTTTGTGAGGCCCTCTGCAACTCAGTGAGACCCTGTTTCAAAATAAAGAATTAAAAATCAAATAGGGCTGGGCATGTAGCTCAGAGATAGAATGCCCCTGGGTTCCATTCCCAGTACCATAAAAAAGAGAAAGAGGTAAAAATAATTTCAGTAACATTTATTTAAGCCAAGATATCAGCTGGGTGTGGTCCACACCTGTAATCCCAGTACTTGGGAGGCTGAGACAGGAGGATCATGTGTACGAATCCAGCCTTAGCAACTCAGTGAGGCTTACATCATCGGCTTAGTGAGACCCTGTTTCCAAATAAAAATAAAATAGGGCTGGGGGTTGTAGCTCAGAGGCAGAATGCCCCTGGGTTTAATCCCCAGCATCACACACAACAAAAGTCAAGATATCTTTTATTTTATTTTTTATGGTTCTGGGGATTAAACCCAGGGTCATGGTACCTCTGAGCTATATCCCCAGCCCTGGTTTTTTTTTTTTTTTTTTTTTTTTGGTGGTACTGGGGTTCCTGGAAACCCTTCTACCTCCGGGATACACTCCCAGACCTATTTTATATTTTTATTTAGAAACAGGGTCTCTTAGCCAGCGAGGTTGGCTTTGAACCAGTGTGATCCTCCTGTCTCTGCCTCCCAAGCACAGGGATTACAAGCGTGTGCCACCACGCCTGGTTCTTTTCTTTTCTTTTCTTTCTTTTTTTTTCTTTTTGTTTTTATTTTGAAACAGGTTGATGAGAGTCTCGCTACTTGCTGAGGCTGTCCTCAAACCTGCAATCCTGTCTCAACCTCCCAAATACTGGGAATACAAGCGTGCACTACCACACGTGGCTCCAAGGTATTTTTAATATTGTTTCAACATATCAATGAAAAATTACTGATATATTTTGCATTCCTTTTCCTCACTAAGCACTTGAGTTCTCGTGTATCTCACACTGAGCAGATCTTAAGTTGGAGCAGCATTGCAAGGGCTCAGTAGCCACAGGGCTGCTGGGTAGCATGCTGGGATACAGTTCTAAAAGGTCCCTGAAGCCAGGCCTTTGCCTTATTTTATTTATTTATTTATTTATTTATTTATTTATTTATTTAGTACTGGGGATGGAGCTCAGGGGCCTTCTACCTCTGGGCTACACTCCCAGACCTATTTTGTATTTTTTTACTTGGAAACAGGGTCTTGTAAGCCAGCAGAGGCTGGCTTCGAACCTGCGCGATTCTCCTGTCTTGGCCTCCCAAGCATGGGGATCACAAGGGTGCTCCACCACGCTCGGCTTGCCTTATTCCTTTTAAGGGTGTCTGGGAGGGAGATAGGTTATTTGCAGTGCGCCCGGGATGGCTTGCTGGGTGTTCCCAGTTTCCTAAGGCAGCAGTTCTGGCCTCAGTTTGACACTGGGGACTTCCAGGGCACAGAAGTTTGTCACTGACTCCGCTCAAGAATGCCAAGGCCAGGAGGGGCTGGCCCGGCCCTGCAGTGCCAATGGGACAAGGCTCCCATCGCATCCTTCTCTTGCCCTCTCTAGAGCCCAGGACCAGCACCTCCCGGGCAGCAGTGCCCCTGCCAGTCATGGTGGGCACCGTGGCAGGCTGCTTCCTTACGGTCTGCGGCGTGCTGGGCCTGCTGTGTTGGAGGCGGGTGAAGGGACAGAGGTGAGTGGGGGGAGAGCAGTGGGTGGGACAGGCTCTGTGAGAGGGCGGCCAGCCCCTGCCCCAGGGCTACCTTCCAAGAGCAGCCTCGGTCTCTTGCAGGGCAGAGAAGGACTGGCTTTCCCACGAGCTGAGGCCCCACAGCCTGCGGTGAGCACGCCCATATTCTTCCAGTGGTGGTGGTGTGGTGATATTGCCCGAGCTCCCCTGGCAGCCTGCTCCTTTGCAACTGCGCCCCAAGGATTCGAGTTTCTGCCACCCCCCACAAGCTTTCTCACATGTAGCCTCTCTCTCCTAATTCACTAAGTCAGGGCTTTCTAGAAAAGTAGGAGCCACAGGGTGTGTGCCTGTGTGGAGAGGGAGAGATTGATTCTAAAGAAGTGTGAATGAATGAATGAATGAATGCTTGGCCCGTGTGATTGCGGAGCCAATTGGTACATCCAGCATGGATGGGGTGGGCTAGCAGGCCAGAGGCTCAGGCAAGGGTCTGAGGTGCCCCTTGGCTGGCAGAATTTCTTCTCAGTCAGGGGAGGTCAGTCTACACTCCATTAAGGCCTTCAGCTGATTGGAAAAGGCCACCCACACTAGGGAGAGTAAGCTGATTTCTTGGTCGGCCAATTTAAATGTTTATCTTATCCAAAACATTACCTTCATAGAAACATCCAAGATGATGTTTGGCCAAAGAGTTGGGCACCATGGCCCAGCTGAGTTGGCACATAAAACTAGCCATCACCCTCACCTGCTCCCTGACTACTGACCGCGTGGGTTGTATCAGGCCAAATCTTTCTTCTTCGTATTGACTGTCTGTTGAGTTGACATTTGGCTGTGTGCAGAAGCCCTCTCCAGGGCCTGGGAGGGCTCTAAAAGGCTCTTCCCACCCCCCCTTTTTAAAAAAATTTTTTATTGGTGCATTGTATTTATACATCATAATGGGGTAAAAAAAAAAACAAACTTGTGTAGACATAAATGCACACATCACCCAGCCAGCCCCCTCCCAGTCCTCACCCCACTCCCTCCCCATCCCTCTCTCCCTCCCGTGCTTGGCTTAGTGGTTGACTACGATATGAATAAGTACATCGTGCGCTTTAAAGAGCTTCCCTCTTTCCTCCCCATCCCCTCATTTAGGTTGCCTTATTCGCTCCTCTATAGGATTTCCTTTTTTACCTGGAGTTCCTCCTATGACCCATTTCACCTTAGCTTTCACATATTAGGGAAGGCATCTGATTTCTTACTTTTTGCGACTGACTAATCTCGTTTAGCATAAAGTCCCTAAAAGGCTCTTGTGTGCATTCATGTGTAGCCCCTGTCCGCGGCCCCTTCTCCCTCTCTGCCCCCCTCTCCATCCTTCCACATCGGCGCTTCGCAGCCTGGACATTAAAAGAGCTTGCTTGGAGGGCTTGCTGCTCCGCACCTGAGGCTGCAGCCCAGGGGCTGCACTTCTAACACCCTCCACCCCTGCGATTGGGCTGCAGGCCAGCTCTGCATCTATCGCCCAGGACAGGGAGGGCAGGACCGCACACTCAAGGCTGGGGGCCCACAACCTCCCTCTCCCTCCAGGCGGACCCACCGGCCCATCCCTATCCACAGCTTCCGCCAGAGCTGCGAGGCCAAGGGTGCTCACGCGCACCAGGCTTTCTTTCAGGAGTTTGAGGTAAGGCACGTGCTGCCCTCTGGCTCAGAGAAGGGAGGACTATGGGTGCGTAGGCCCTCCCCACTCCTGCCCCTCTCCTGTTGTACTGTGAGACAAGTTGGCTTTGGCAACTAGCACCTGCCCCTTATCTCTGTAGGAGCTGAAGGAGGTGGGCAGGGAGCAGCCCAGATTGGAGGCAGAACACCCTGCCAATACTACCAAGAACCGCTACCCACATGTGCTACCCTGTGAGCGCTGGGGGCAGGAGAGGGGGCGTGGGCAGAGGCAGGACTTGGCCTGGGGGGGTCTATGTGTGTCCAGGAACTGGATGCACAGCTATACCCTTTGCAGATGACCACTCCAGGGTCAGGCTGACCCAGCTGGAGGGAGAGCCCCATTCCGACTACATTAATGCCAGCTTCATCCCGGTAAGGGCCACCTGCGGGGCTGTCGTGAGCATCTGATCGGGACATGGGCTGGTCCTGTCCTAGCTGTAGCAGCTGTCCAAAAGATCACAAGTTTGTGCTTCAAGTGAATGCAGCAGGGCCTACTGTGTGCCAGGCTCCATGCTGGGCCTGTAGGGTTCAAAAGGAAGTATCCATTTTTATACCTTTAGAGAAGCACAGAGGAGTGTGTGTGTGTGTGTGTGTGTGGAGAGAGAGAGAGAGAGAGAGAGAGAGAGAGAGAGAGAGAAGAGAGAGAGAGAGAGAGAGAGAGAGAGAGAGAGAGAGAGAGAGAAAGTGAGAGAGAGATCTACCACACAGTGTGACAGGTGCTGCAAAGCCTTGTGCTCAGGGCATATGAGAGAAGGCAGCGTTTGGTCTACCATAAGCAATAAAGAAAAGCCTCTAAGAGGAGGGCACACTGGATTTCTTGAAGGATGAATGGAATATCGGTAAGAGATGAAAGATGTTTGGGCTGGGGGAAAAAATACCTAGGATACAGCCAGGCAGATGGTAGGAGATGGGAAAGGCAGATTTGGGCTGGATGAATGAGAGCCTTGTTAGGCTTTGGCTTCTGTTGGGTGGGCAGGTGGGGAGCCATGGACGGGTTCTGAGCATAGGAGAAAGGCAGAGGTTGGTTTTAGGTCGCTCTGGGGTTGGTGAAGAGAGAAGCCTGGATAGACTAGTTCTGGCATGTCAGGACCTTTCTCTCTTTCTTATTTGTTTCCATATTAGGGATTGAACCCAGGGCCTCGCATTGCTAGGCAAGTGCCCGCCACTGGCCAGGCACTATTTTCATGTAGGCTTTTCTTGCCTCTTTGAGGCAGGGCACCGGGTAGTGGCAGTGTCTCTGAAGTCACCCTTCTGGTTTGAGCTCTTGGTGTTCACGTGTTATTATGTTTGCACACACATAGGCATGTACACAGCATCCTCACTCCTGAAGGTCACACATGGTCTTATCCACTGCTGTGTTTGGTAAGGACCAAGACACTGCCTATTAACGTGACTGCCCTCCACCCCTCTGCCTTAGGGATACACCCACCCACAAGAGTTCATCGCCACCCAGGGGCCGCTCAAGAAAACGCTGGAGGACTTCTGGCGGCTGGTGTGGGAGCAGCAGGTCCACCTCATAGTCATGCTGACTGTGGGCATGGAGAATGGCCGGGTGAGCGCACCTCACAGGTTCCCAGAATGACCACCAGGTGGCGCATATCCTTTCAGGAAGGGATCTGTGGGGCAGACAGGAGAAAGGCCAGTGGGGTTTCAGGGTTGGTGGAGGCCCTCAGGGGTCCAGGATGGGAGTCAGAGGGAGAGACCAGGAACACTAGCTCCCAGCTCGACTCAGTTTCCACTGGCTTCCAGTTCCAGGCCAAGAAGAGGTGAGGGCTTGGGAGAGGGATGGGAGGTAGGCACCCTGCCCCTTTCTCTCCCTAGCCTGAGCGATGCCTCCTCTGTGCTCTGCTCCATGCAGTGGCCTGGGACAGAGAGAGGCTGCTGAGTTTGTCCTCTTACTGGGGAAGTGAGGTAAGGGCAAGTGGCCCCTAGATTTGGGAGCCATTCAATTTTTTATATACTGGGTATTAAACCCAGGGGATATTCCACCTCTGAGTTACCCTCCTGACCTACCAGCTCTTTTTATTTTTTTTTAATTTTGAAACAGATGTCACGAAATTGCTGAGGGTCTCAAGCTGACTCAGAATCCTCAGCATCACGTGTGGGTCTAGGGGTGATGGCACAGGGACCTGGCCAGGGGAGGAGGCTTCTGGAGCAGGTGGTCGGGGAGCTGGATGGATACAAAGAACAGAATTTCATCAGGGTGACAGGGACCAAAAAGATGGACAGGGAGTGCTGGATGAAGCAGGGGTGGCAGTGATGGGGCCCCCAACCACCTGCACCCCTCTCCAACCTCTGGCCCTAGGTGCTGTGTGAACATTACTGGCCAGTGGACTCCACCCCTGTCACCCACGGTCACGTCACCATCCACCTCTTGGCCGAGGAGCTTGAACATGAGTGGACAGAGAGAGAATTCCAGCTGCAGCATGCAAGTGTCCCGAGGGACAGGGGGGGTTAGAGCTGAGACCCCAAGAAGTCAGCCTCTCCTTCCTTCTGAGAATCACAAGCACTCGGCCACTGCCCATGGGGTGGTGGCAAGGGAATGGGTAGGGAGGCAAGGATAGTTATGTCACACCGTGAACTAAAAACAGGTCAGAGTGAGACATGATGGATCCTCCTCCTTGACCCTGCGTTCAGCACAGAATTCCCTGCTCCCCAGCCCCCTGGGCCTTCCCAGGCTGGGATCTCCTGGGGCAGGAAAGCCAGGGACTAGAATCACCCCTTTGCCTGGGCACCCTCTGGAGGCAGAGATTAACCAGGAGGCAGGAAGAGGACCCAAGGGCTCCGGAAGCATCAGATTAGGGTGGGGAGACGTAACTGCTTAAGGAGCACCATCTGAGGGTGGCCTCAGCCCGGCCCAGGCTGCTGGTGGGTAGGAAGATGAGGCACAGTGGCCGTCTCCTCCTGCCCACCCCTCTCTCAGGGTGCCCAGCAGAAACAGCGGCGGGTGAGGCAGCTGCAGTTCACCACCTGGCCAGACCACAGCATCCCCGAGGCGCCCAGCTCCCTGCTCGCCTTTGCAGAACTGGTTCGGGAACGGGCGAGGGCCACCCAGGGAACCAGGCCCATCCTGGTGCACTGCAGGTGAGGAGAGGTGGGGGTGCTGCTGTGGAGGGCCCCTGACCGACCTGCCTGGAGTGTGGGGAGGGACTCTGGGGCTGCAGGTGGCTCTCCGCCATTCAGCTCCATGGGGGCTATCCCTGCAGTGCGGGTGTGGGCCGGACGGGCACCTTCGTAGCCCTTTTGAGGCTACTGCAGCAGCTGGAGGAAGAGCAGGTGGTGGATGTCTTCAACGCTGTGCATACACTCCGGCGGCACAGGCCCCTCATGATCCAGACCCCGGTGAGGCCTCCACGCTGGGCTGGGGCACTGGGGCCCCAAGGGCATGCATGGGTGGGAGGTAGATAGCCTTGGGGGCCAGGCAAAGGAGCTCACTGGGGCACACAGAGGACCCTGGGGTGAGGGATCATAGGCGGGCTGCTGTTTCCTTTTCTGTGAAAGGGGAGGAGGGACTAGCCCCTGCCAGCTCTACACTGGGACTGCACAGGACAATGGCTCGCTTGCCCATTCTGCTGCATTTGTGCCTCGCGTGTGGCTTGGGGCCTGGACAACGTCCCTTCTGGGCCACGCCCACCTAGCATGCTGGTGTCCTCTCCCCCTGCCAGAGCCAGTACATCTTCCTGCACAGCTGCATTCTGAACAGGATTGTGGAAGGGCCCGCGGACACCTCTGTGTAAGTCCAGACCCCCCTCCCAGCCCCGGCACTGGGGCGTTGGTTCCCTGTGCCCTCCCACCAACAGGTCCCGGCTCCTGTCATGAGCAGAGCCGAGAGTCCTGGAAGTAAGAGCTGGGGAGCACGGAGTGCCTTCGCCCCTCTCTGCCTCCCTCTCAGGTCAGGGCCCATCTCCGTGAGGAACTTCGCACAGGCATGTGCCAAGAGGGCGGCCAATGCCAACGCTGGCTTCTTGAAAGAGTACGAGGTACGCTTCAGGCTGAAGGTGGGTGGCCACCTAGGGCAGCTTTCTCCTGCCCAGACTCTGAGTGCCCACCTCCTTCCCAGCGCCTACTGCGGACCATTAAAGCTGAAGCTGGCTCTTCGACGCCCCCTCCTGGCTATAAGCGGGACAGCACTGTCTCCCGTGAGTCTCACTAGATACCCTTGGGGAGGAGGGCCAGTGTGGGCGGGGACCTCTGGCAGCCTCACCCTTGCCATCTTCCCACAGATTGTTCTCAGGTGCAGTTTTCTCTGATGGAGGAGAGCCCCGCTGATGATATGCCTGAAGCCTGGCTCTTCCCCGTGAGATAGATATTGCTTGCCTTTGCCAACCATTTGTGCTTCCCAGGGTGGGGATGGGGGTTTGGGTCCTAGAGCTGAGGGGTACAAAGGGGGAGACAATCAGCTGTGCTCTGCAGGGAGGGCCTTCTGGCCGGGACCACGTGGTGCTGACCGGCCCTGCAGGGCCAAAGGAGCTCTGGGAGCTGGTGTGGGAGCATGGGGCCCATGTCCTGGTCTCCCTGTGCCCTCCGGACACCCAGGAGAAGGTGAGGGGTGCAGAGAGACAGAGGATGGTGGCTGCAGGAGTTGGGGCAGGGGCATGTGCGGTCCTGTCTGTGACCAGGGGGTGGGCAGAGATTTTAGGAAGTTGCCTGAGCAGCCCCACTTCTGTCCCAGCCACAGAGTTTCTGGCCAACGGAGATGCAGCCCATCATCACAGGCACAGTGACGGTGTACTGGGTGGCTGAGAGCAATACGGCAGGCTGGCCCTGCACCCTCTTCAGGGTTACACACGTAGGTGTTGAGGCTGGGCGTGGGTGGTGGCCTGTTGGGGGCACCCCATGTGGTTTCTCTCTGCCCTTCCAGGTACCAGTGTTGCTCTTGTCTTTGCCCCAGGGAGAGAGCAGGAAGGAGAGACAGGTGCAACAACTACAGTTTCCATACTGGGAGCCTGGGCATGAGCTGCCCTCTACCACCCTGCTGCCTTTCCTGGCTGCTGTGGGCCAGTGCTGCTCCCAGGGCAAAAGCAAGAAGCCGAGCACACTGCTCAGTCATTCCAGGTGCTGTTGGACAAATCTCACTGAGCCCCGCTTGGGTGATGGGTCAAAAGGACGGTGTCTCCCAATGCTCCTGTCTTCTCTACCCCCTGCCTTAGCCTCAGCCTGCTGATCTTTTCCTAGTTCTTGGACCTTAGCTTTGTCTCCCCACATCCATGAGTACCCTCACCCCACCCCCTCCAGGTACTCTGTCCAACTCTAGGTCCATTGCAGCAAAGGCGTAACCCAGCTGGGCACCTTCCTGGCCATGGAGCAGCTGCTGCAGCAGGCAGGGGCTGAATGCACTGTGGATGTCTTTAATGTGGCCCTGCAACAGTCACAGGCCTGTGGCCTCATGACCCCAACGCTGGTAAGAGGCAACCCTGGGCTCAGCTGTAGAAAGGGGCAGGACTTGGGGCTAGAGGTAGCCTCCAGGCAATGGCACTTAGGTTGCCACCAGGTGGCGCTGTGGACCACCAGGTTCTTGCCCCTAAGAGCCCTAGGAGTTAGGAAACACAGGGGGCCTGTCTGTCAGATCCATGCTGACAGGGTGAGGCTCCTTATCCGTTTCTACCCCCAGGAGCAGTATATCTACCTCTACAACTGTCTGAACAGTGCACTAGTGGATGGGCTGCCTTGAATCCAGAAGTGCCATGTGCCCTGCCAGCCAGGGATGGCCAGCCCCAACAAGGCCACCTGGGCCTGGCTTCCTGGGACAGGCAGCTTCCACTGGGCCCTGTGCTGTGAATGGGCAGAGTTGGGAATAAAGACGTGTGATCAAGCCTGAGCCTGGGTGTTCTGTCTGTCCATCCTCAAAGCGATGGGGCAGGGGTGGGAGCCAAGGCCTGGCATCAGGCTGCGCCACTGACTGTAGCTGGTAAACTGTTAGCATTTCCTCTGAAACTTCCTCTTCCCTTACCTTCCAGTTTCCGAGTTTTCTTGAACTTAATTCTCTCCCCACCCAGCATTCTGTGTTGCTAAGTCCTGGATTCAGAGTCCCAGTTCGTCATCATTCCCCTCCCCTCCCACTGTCCCCAAATGCATAGGACATACCCTATTCTCCTTCCATCCCCTGCTGTCACCTGCCAGGGCCCCTACTGTCCTCCATTGCTGCTGGCTCCTTGCCAAGGCAGAGGTGCCACAGCCACATCATGGCTTGGAAAGCAGGAACCAGAGTTGTCCATAAACCAGAGTAGCCAAGTTCCCCTGCTGCTTTCTCCTCCTCCTTTCTCCTCTCCATGCAGGAGGGAGATGGGCAAAAGAGCAAGGAGGGGAGATAGAAGGAGAAGGTAGGAGACGAGGTGAGGCTGTCTGTCTCAGACAGTTTAGGACCGGACTGCATATCGTGTGACAAATTTCCTGATGATCTCATGAGCGCCTGCCTCAGGGTCACACTGCAAGGCTCAGGTGGCAGGTGCCTGATGCTGGACACTGATTGTCCTGGTGGAAGGCCCTGAGAGGACAGAAAGCCTCAACAAATCAGAACAGATCTCCCTTAAATTAACGGAGAAAGTGGCAGGATTCTCACTGGCCAATTTGTGCTCCTACTAATATGCCAGGGGTCAGAGTTCATGAAGGTTTCTTTTAGGTCTAATTGGGAAAGGGGAACAAAAGTAAGGCTGTCTTTGGAAGGATGAGATAGGAGGATTGCAAGTTTGAGGCCAACCTAGCAACTTAGAGATCCTCAGTAACTTATCAAGACTCTGTTTCAAAATAAAAAAGGTCGGGTTAGCCCGATATGGTGGTACACTCCTGTAATCCCAGTACTTAGGAGGCTGAGACAGGAGGATCACAGGTTCCAGGCCAGCCTCAGCAACTTACTGAAAACTTGTTTTGGAGGTAAAATGTCCCTGGATTTAACCCCCCAGTACTAAAAAAAGGGGGGTGCTGGGATTGGGATTGTAACTTGAAAGTAAAATGCCCATTGGTTCAATCCCTAGTACCACCACCACCACCAAAACAAAAAGTAGAGCTTTCTGCTCAACCAGGAGCCTTGCCAGAATGGGGCGAGGCCCTTGTGCTCCCCTAGGAAGATGGAATGTCGATGTCCTTTTTCTACACTGTGTTATCAGGAGCCTGACGGGTTGGTTGGTCCCATAATGACCCTGCATAGGCAGCTGAAGACAGCTCTGAGTCTACTAACCGGGACCCTCACACCTGTGTAACAGGATGGGGGTAATGTGGAGGATGGAGCCGAGGCTGTGGGAAGTGAGGAAATGCAGGCCCGTCTAAGGTGGTGCTCTGCCACAGGCAGGGGCTTCTATCTGTGGGCCTCCGCGGTTGTGCAGGCCATCCTCTGGCCTTCCTAAGTTCATGTACTCTGAGGGTCACAGTCCCAACTGGAGTCCTGAGGTCAGGGTTTGCTGGCTTCTTGGTCCAGCTGTACAGAACCCCCCCCCCCGAATCTCCTCCCCAGGACATTAGCAGAGGGTGGAGAGGGATTGATGAGAGGGTCCTGGAACATGGAAGTACAGGATGGAAGGAATCTTGGCTGCCTCTGAGTTCCCATGTTTCTGAAACACATTTGGGTATTTTGTTTTTATGGTACTGAGGATCAAACCCAGGACCTTTCATGTGCTAGGCAAGTGTTCTACCACTGAGCACTTTTTATCTTTTGAGATGAGATCTTCCTACACTGCTGGGGCTGGCTTCTAACGTGCAATCCTCCTGCCTCCACCTCCCAAGTAGCGAGGTGTGTTCCACCATGCCCATCTCTGGTGTACTCTCTGGGTGGACCAGAGGAAGATAGGGCAAAACCCGGAGGATGGGGGCTCACAACCTACTCTAGCTCTGCCCTGGGGCTTGGCTCAGAGAAAGGCCCAGAGGCTAGAGAAAGCAAGAGGCTACATGAAGTGCCTCAGCATCCAAGTATGTTTAAGGAAAGCTTAAGGACTTGATGCAGCTTTAACCACGATTCTCGGGCTCCAGGAAGTCCTAGGGATAACTAACGGCCAGGGATGATCCTGGGATTGGAGCGTCTAGGTGAATAAACTGCAGTTTCAGCACTGAGCCTCTAGGTGGCGACAAGCCGCTGACTTTCTGGCAGGCTCTGACAATCACTAGGGCAGCCCGCAGACCTCAACCTTCCTGGGTCCTGGGAGCAGGGATCCACAGGATCCCTGGCTGAGACTGCGTGAGTGGCATTTCCCTCCACTGTCCCGTGGGTGAGATCCACGCCTGTTTCTTTGGTATGGGAGCATAGCCCCTCAGTGAGGACGCTCCTCCTGGTGCCCACTGCCGTTCACCTCACTTTTGATGGAACACCCCAGCCTGACCCCTTCCAGGACAGCCCCTTACTTACTCCCTCCTGTCCAGGAACGGGGCGAAGAGGGCTGACCTGGGCTCCAGTTCTGGCGCTGTCCCAGTGGGCTGGGTGACCTTGAGCAAAGCGCTCCTCCTTGTCTTGGTTCCCTCTCGCATTGAGGGGCTGGGGGCCCAGAAGAACTCTGAGGTCCCCTCTCGGGGGGTCTCCCCTGTAGCCCCGTGGCTGTCCCCAAAGGCAAGAGGGACTTGCGTCCCTCTAGCCCTAGCTCTGGGGAACCCTTTCCAAACGAGTGCAGGTCTCTGACAGGCTGAACTTTCCTCGCTATGGGTTTCTTAGCTTCTTCCTTTTTTTTTTTTTTTTTCCTTTTCTGGATGAAAACCTGCCAGCTCGGAAGGAAGGAGGGAAGGGGAGCGAGCTGCAGCGTAGAAAGTTTCCTTGACTCCTCCTCCGCCTGTGTCTCCCTCCCTTGCCAAGCCCAGCCTGTGAAGCAGAATAACCGAAGAGCGCTCGGCATGCCTGCCCCTCTCTGACTGCACCGTCCCCTCCCCAAGCTCCGCTGCCGCCGCCGCCGTCGCCAAGCAGAGCCCGCGGGGCGGTCCCCACCGACGGTGCCGCCCGCCGGCTCCGCCGTGGGCCCAGGAGGCGAACAGCGGCGGCCACTGCGCCCGCGCGCCCGCCAGGTGCCCCGCAGCCCGGCCACCGAGATGCCCAGCCCGCCCGGGCTCCGGGCGCTGTGGCTCTGCGCCGCGCTGTGCGCCTTCCCGTGTGCCGCTGCCGGCAGCGACCCCCAACCCAGCCCGGGGCGCGCCGCCTGCCCGGCCCCCTGCCACTGCCAAGAAGACGGCATCATGCTGTCGGCGGACTGCTCGGAGCTTGGGCTCTCTGCTGTGCCTGGGGACCTGGACCCCTTGACGGCTTACCTGTGAGTACTGGCCCCACGGCCGCTCGGCTTCTGCTGGCTACCCACTTGCGCCCTGTCCAGGGAACGGTGTCGGGCACCGGTCTCGGCACCTTCGCGTTTCTTGCCCTGGGACTGGACATCGAAAGAAGGCTTTGCCCCTTCCAAGCTCACTGCTGCAGGACCGGGGAGGAGAAAAGAGGCTGAAACTCTAAGGACCAGCAAGCAGGGCAAGCAGGGCAAGCAGGGCAAGCAGGGCGCCTTCCCTTGCCTGGCGTCCCATTTGGCCTCTGTGTTGGGGCTCCCTGGCAAGGTGGGCTCCTGAGCGAGAGGGACTGGGTGTCAGTAACCTCTCCCTTTTGCTGCCTTTCCCAGCAGAGCGGTGCCCAGGATGGTGGCTGAGGGCAAAACTGACCAGACGGGTGGGGGACGTGAGGGGACTGTGCCCCTGTGAGGTGGAAACGAGGTCCATTCCTTGGCCACCAAGGAGAGCAGTGCTGTCACACCAAGGCTGGGTGGCCTTGGCGAAGGGTCCTGGGAGCTGGGAGGGGGCCGTATCCACTCTTGCCTCCTCAGAGAGGGACTCTGCCACCACCATCTCCCTTGCCACAGCCCCTGCTCCCCACCCCAGGGGCCTCCCTGAAGTCGTGTCCCAGGAGGCTGTGTTGGAGACACTAATTTGTGGGCAGGCGCTGAGGCTGAAAACCAAAGAACCATTTTTAGAGTCGGAGTTGGGGTGAGATGGCGCGTGAAGGGGACCCTATTGGGGGCAGCTGTCCTGAGGGTGGCTCAGAGCTGGAGGGCCAGGGGCTCTGGCTGCTCACCATCTGGGAAGTGGAGGAGGTGAGAGCACATTCCAGACCATGGGGACCCACCCAGCCCTCTGCTGGGGAAAGGACACCTCTGCTAGTCTCCTCTGCAGAGGTAGAGTCAGTGGAAAGACTGGGGCCATATTCTGGGGGCAGGATCACAGAGCCTTTTCGGCCCCGAGAGAGGCCCCGAATGGCTATGGGGTTCCAGGAGAGGAGAGCTGGGGAAAGCAGCAGAGGAGCTAGTCTTTCCAGGAGCCCAGCAAGAGTGTGTTAAACTAAACGGGACCACTGTGCTTGTGGCCTGCCATGTCCTGGTGGGTGTGGAGGATCCTGAATGGCAACTCCTCACGAACTCCCCTCCCCATTTCTCTGTCCCCTGTTGGAATGTCCCCCTCCACTCTGAAAGGCACAGGCTGTAGGCCAGGAGAAAAAGTGAGGAGAAAACAATGTCCATATTCTAGAAGGGCAAGTTGAGTCCTGCGCAGTCCAGGGGTGATGGCAGAAGCCACCAGTTACAAGCAGGGCATCCCCGCTTCCAGCAGTTTTATATACCGAGAGCATGTGGCATTGTTTCATTTGAAGTCAGGGTCCTGTGGCTAAGAAAAAAGTTTGGAGCCAGGTGCAGTCCTGTATACCTTTACTCCTAACTACTGGGGAGGCTGAGGCAGGAGCTCAAGACCAGCTTAGGCAGCTTAGTGAGACCCTGTCTCAAAATAAGCCTAAAGAGGACTGGGTTATAGCTCAGTGGTAGAGTATACCTGTCAGTCTCCAGTACAAGGGGAAAAAAAAGTCTGGAAATGACTTTGGTTGAATCTGTCTTTGGGAGAGCAGAAGGAAGGTCTTTTGCCTGAGATTAAAGAAACAGGGGGCATAGGGCCTTCCAGAGGTAGATCTGTCCAACTTCCAGTCCCAGCATCCATGCCTCCCCAGAATGCCAGTGATCCTCTCTGTGGTAAGAACTCCAGAAGAAGGTAGTGCACCCCACTTTTGGAACCCAAGGATCCTATCACCCATGTGGATAGACTTTTCCCATTATCTCGACACAGTTCCCTTGGATACTTGAACTACCTCTGGATCCAGTGGGTGTGGGGTTTCCTGAGCTGGTCCTGCATCTCCCTGGGAGTTCTGAGAGCTGCCCTTTCCCAAGGCACAGAGAATGTTTCTGAGGGCGGGAAGGGGAGGAGACGCGTATGAGGAAGGTGGTGCGGGCATTTAGCAGCCAGGTAGGGGAGTAGAGGTGGTAGAGAGGACTGTGCGGGCTGCCTTGGGCCGTGGAGGCTCCCTTGTGGATGGGTGGTATGTGAAGTGGTTCCCACTGTCCGGGAGGTGGCTCAGAGGAGGAGAGCAGCCCAGCTACAAAGGCTGGAAGGTGGAGCGAGGATGAGGGCATTAAGAAGTACCAGTACAGGGGGGACTTGGGGCTCCAATGTTAGGAAATGCCCCTGGGCTGCAGACATACCTGTGGGTCCTCTTATGCATTTCTCAATTCTGCCCCAAACAAACTACTGAACTTCTCACCTGGCATGGTAAAATTCTCTCCTTCTAGCCTACACCTTTTGTGACATAGCTACCCCTGCCTCCCTCTGTGCTCCAGGGAAGACCAGCAGTATCCTTTGCTTTGACTCTCAGTTTCCAACACTATGACTACTTTGGGGCCCAATGCCAGCCCCATCTGATCAAGGCTGAGAGGACAGAATTCACTTAACTCAGTCCTTTAAGCATCTCTCTTTAAAGTTTCTCCCCAAACTATGGTCTTGGCAAAAGCTCAGTGAGACCTGCTGGGCTTTGTGCAGTTTCCCTGGGTAAGGTCTCTTTGGGACTAGACCTAGGGGAAGATGGAGCCTCCGGCTTTTCCAGCAGCTGGTGATGAGAAGGCATGGTGCCTCTTGCTTTACCCCAGCATATCTGTGCACAGTGGGGAGATAGGTATATACAGATGGCAAATACTTGGGCAAATAAAACCCAGGAGAATTTGGGTAGTTACCTGGGGTCCCTCTTTTTGCCTCTAAAGCTGAGCAGGATCAGGAAAAAGATGGTGTAATAAAGGTGTCTTGTGATGCCAGCTATAAAAGATCTGAGGCTTGTACACTTGCAGTCACCCCTAAGCACCCACCACCACTGGGACTAAGGGAGGGGCTTCCGTCCTTGCGATCCCACAGGAGGCTGCTTACGGCTTTCTTGGGAATTTACTCCCTATAAGGCTGCCTCTGAGAACCCCTGGGCTTGTGTGAAAGGTCAGACAGTGTATGCGAGTAGATTCAGGTAACCTCCTCACTGCTGCCTGGGATGTCTGTAACCAGAGATGGAGATGATGCTGAAGGGAGGGATGGAGGGGTTAGGAGACAGGCACTGGCCACAACCACGGAGGGCTGGAGGCATCGTTTCCTGGGCCAGTTCATTGGCCTTGCCATGACTCAGTTTCCTCAACTGTAACTGTAGCTAATACCTGCCTCAAAGGGTTGCTGTGTGACTTCACTGAGGTCATGTTTGTAGAGGGTTCGGCATAGGGTTTGGCCCACGGGGAGAGCTAAATAAGTGTTAGGCAGTGTTGTGATAGGAAGCAGGGCCAGGAGGCATTAGTCACGGGAGTCTCCTGGAGGAGGACGGCCTGCAGCTAGCGTTGGAAGGAGAGGAGCAACGGCGCCTTCTCTGGGACAGGTGTGCATGTGTGTCAGGGCTGTGACAGGGGAGAGTGTCCAGCAAGGAGATTGGATGAGCGGTGCTGGGGACCCAGAGAGGCTCTAGGTTCTCTTCTGTCTGGTCCAGTCTAAGGGGTCTGTGGGAGGAGAGGGGAGTAACTGAGAAAAGACCCCAGCCTGCTCCCCACATGTGGGGAGCCCGTGTTCCCCGTGGGGGAGCTGGCCTGGGAGGCTGTGTGGGGGTCAGCTCAGTTCTCACCGCGCCCCCTTCCTGACCCAGCTTCAGATGCCTTCCTGATAGACTCACGCCTGCCCTTCCTGGTGGAAGATTGGGGTTTGTGAGTTCTAATCTCCAGTCTCTCTGCTGCTGAGAGGCTCTATGCAGGTCCTAAAGCCTCCCTGGACCTGTGTCCTCATGTTCGTTTGTCTAGAGAGTGGTGAGGGAGGTAGGTTGACATTGGCTGAGTCCTCTGCTGCTGTGTAGGACAGAGACCGCTCTCCCCTCCCCCAGAGCACTCGCTGTAGGGCCTGAGGGAAGGGAGGGGAAAGGGGAGGACCCAATCAGCACCCAGACTAGAGCAGAGAGAAGGGTGAGGAGGGGTAGAGTGATTCCAGGAAATGGGGTCCTCTGGGACCTCCTGTGCCAGCCTCTCTCCAAAGTGAAGCCTGGGGGGACAAGCCCATCAGAGGACAGACAGGGGAGGGGAGTGTCGCCAGAGGAGAGTGATGTGTGGGGGAGCCAACACCCCAGTTCAAAGGAAAGGCAGGAAACAGCCCCGGGCAAAAGAAAAAGGAAACCTCTCGCTTTGGCAGCAGCGGGCATGGGGCGCGGCCGGGTGGGGCGGCTGGCGGGGGAGAAGAAAGCCTGGCTCACAGAGCACTTGGCCCCCAGCCCGCTTGCTCAACCCCGCCTTCCCTCTTCCACGGGCTCTCAACCCTGATGGCCCCACACACGCTGCAACCTGCTCCCCCACTGACCCAGGGCCCCCAGGGACAGAGTCAGAACACAGGAGAGGGCGGCCAAGTGGGTGCCCGGCCGGGCTATAGGCAGCGTCGTGGGCTCCAGAGGCTGGTGTGCGGTTGAATGTTGGCTCCACCATCAATGAGCCCTGTGTCTTTGGGCAGGTTACTCTGCCTCTCCAAACTTTCCATTTCTTAATCTTTAAAATGGCAACACTCAGAGTATCTGCCTGGAAGGGTGGGGAGGAGGAGCAAAGGAGACCACTAAAGAGAAGGAAGCACCATGCCCCTTGAACTATCTGTGCTTGAAAACAGTCACCATTAGTATTTGGTTTTCTCAATGTCTTGGACTACAAAGGGGTATGGTCCAGAAAGGGGATGGCAGAGCCACTTGAGGGTAAGGTTTGGGGTGCCAGAGCCTCCATCAGATCACCTTTTCTTTTTCCCCACCATCTCCCCTCACTAATAAAGCTCTCTTCCATTGACCTGCAGGCAAACAGCCTTTCCAGGAGCCAGTCCTGCTCTTGGGCTCCTGGACTGGGCCCATAGAGGAAGGGAACCTCCTCCCTATGCCTGATGGGAGATTCTCCAAAGAGGAAGAGTCTGGGCTTCCAGGTCAGAGCTGTCTGGAGAGCACAGCTTCTCCCAGAAACCAGGTTCCTCGAAATGAGTCTTCTGGGGTATCATCCAAGGAAAGGCAGTGGTGGTGGGGTAGTGGGGACTGTGCTCCATCCTCCCAAACCCCCTGCATGCCTTGAAGGGCCACTTGGATTCTCCTCTGCTCATCCCAGATGGGCAGTATGACCTTAGGCTAGTAACTCTCTCTACTGGAGCAAGGCTAAGGCTAAGGCTAAGGAGTCCTGCTGGGACTCTGGACACCTTGGGAAGGTACAAGAATTAGAAAATTTCATCCCCTTTTCCCTATTGGAAATAACTTCTTTTAGCCAAACCCAAATGGACTTATTGGCTTAGAAGCTCCCAGAATTGTACAAAGGGAGCACCTTTGTACTAATTAATCTGCTGGCAAAAAAGGGGTGGTCCCCAATTTCTAATAACAATCCAGTCTCTCCTGCTGCCCTTCAGGCATGGGAGAACAGGTCCCAGGAGAAGAAAAACACCAGAGAGGCCAAACTTGGGCAGTGAGTGGAGAGTTATTTTGGAAGCAGCAAAAGGACATGGGGGGGGGGAGCTCAGGGGTTGGCACAGCGCCCCCCGGAGCCATGCCAGAGGAGGCTATGGCGGGCTGGCGGCGGGCAGGTGGGGGCTGGGCCAGCTGCTCAGCCACAGGGTACCTCCGGAGCTGGGTTTTCCTTTGTGTCCCCTTCCAAACCTTGTCTTCCATGATCTTTCTTCCCCAGAGACCTCCAATGGAGGCCTGTGCTCTGTATCTCGACTTCTGCGCAGCTGTGGGGGATTGGAATCCTCTGATTAATAGAGATGTGATTCCGAGGCAGAGACCAGGAAACACAGGTGCCCGGCTTTCTACCTCTCCTCTCTGCTCCTGAGAGCAGCAGAGATACCTTCCTGGTTGAAGTTTTTGTTCCCTGGACTGTGCCCATCTTCCAGAAAGACACTTGCTCATAAGGAAGGTCTGTTTGGAGGCCTAGCCTAGATGGCCCCTCATAGGTCCAGAGAGAGCTGCCATCACCCTGGTGTCTTTGACTTAGCCAATCACCGCAGCCACTGGCATGTACTGAATGAATGATGTATGGTGAGAGCCACCGCATGTAAGCACTCTACCTGCATCATCTGTAAGCACTCTACCTGCATCATCTGTATAAACTCTGTGAGAGAGTCACTTGTGTTAGGCCCATCTTACAGATGAGGAAACTGAGGCTTTTAGGTGTTAAGGAGTTTGTATCAGACCACAGCCAGTAATTTCTAGGCTGGGATTTCAGCCACGTAAGTCTCCCTCTTAACCACTATAATATATTGTTTCTCAGACAGCCAGAGCCGGGGAGTTCTGAGCGCCAATGCTCTGAGCAGCCTCTCAAAGCTGATTTCCAGTTTTCTGCCTTTCTGGAAAGAATCAGTGACTTACCCCATTCCCCTCTCACCCACTCGCAGTGATTTCTAGTTCATCTCTGGGGGCTACACGAAGGCGAAGGCATTGGGGCTCTGCACAGAAACGGGGGAGGGTAAGGCAGAATTCCCGAGGATGGAGATCATCACCAATGCTGTTGAGGACTTCCTGTGTGCAGTCCTCTGTGAGGTGGCAGGGATGATGTCCGACTGTTAGGGGAGGTGGGCCAGGTGTGCAGGAGTGAACTCACTGCACCAGATAATCGCAGGGGCACCCACCGAGGACCAGCGAGGGCAGCAGAGGCTCAGAGAATGGGGCTGGCGTGGGTGCACAAGACCTGGGGGATGGAGAAGAGGCTTGTGAGGACCAGAAGGATCCAGCCTAGGAGTGGCCGGAGGAGACCCTCTGAGACAAGGGAAAGCCGTGGGCCCAGGAGGGAGTGTGGAACCACATTGGGGAGTGGTCGCACCACCTTAGCAGCCTTTTCTGTTCCACTACCTGGAGCAGGATATTCCAAATCAGGACTTTCCGCCATTTCCTCTCCAGAGCACGCATTTAAAACAAAGCAGCGCAAGGCGTTTAGCAGTCGGGGTAAATCAACTAGGTTGCCGGGGCCAAAGGCATCAGCATCCTCAGGCAAGGTCCGGCCCCCCTGAGGCTGGGGAGCACCCTGTCTGGGCATACCTGGAAGCATTGTTGCAGAGGAAAGAACACAGGTTTGCTGTCACTCAGGCATGGGTTCAGAACTCAGTTCTAGCACCAACCACGATGTTTCTTCACCTCTCCGGGCCTCCGTTTCCTTAGCTTTAAAGTGGGCATAATCCCAAACTCTTAGAAAGGTGTTGATGATGTAACACAATGTTTGGCATCTAGCAAAGTGCCCAGTGCCTCGGTGCTATTGTAACTACACATTCTGGTCTCCCCTTGGGAGAGACATTTGGGATGAGAAACTCAGGCAGGGGTAAAGTGGCCCCTCATCTCGCCTGCTCAACTCCGCCTCTCTAGGACTTTGTGGAGAGTGGTCAGTTGAGCTGGAGGGTCAGTTCTGGAACACTGTCCCTCTCGCCCCCTCTCCCTGCTACTGCCCCTTCCCTTTGCCCTGGGGGGTGCGGGAGTGTCCTTGAGAGTGTCCAGACTGAGGCAGCGTGGCGGGGAGGTGCTAAGTGTCTTCCATTGCACCAGTGTCAGGGATTTGGATATGGTCCCCAGGCCCAAGGCCAAGGCCAACGGGCTAATGGAGGGGGACGAGCAATGGCACAAAGGTGTCCCCACCACCACCTAGCACCTCAGCCCAGTACATTGCTGGGGTCACTGCAGGGCAAGGGAATGTTTCCTTTTATGGGAGGGGGGCAAGTGCTTCCTTTCATGGGGGGAATGAATGGAGGAGCCAGGGAAATGGGACCCAGTATGCCAAGGTTGATTCCAACCCCATGTGTGATTTGCAAGTGGAACTGCCCCCTACCTGAGTTATCATTGGCTCCTGGGAAACAGGCCAAAAGCAACTGCCACTAAAAGGCTTTTAACACCTCTTCTAGGAAGGAGGCCTTTCTGGGCTGAGCCAGTCTGAGGATTCTTTCCTCCTGGTCTCCAGAACGCTCTAATTTTCTCCGTGTTCCCGCGTGGCGAGGAGGAAGGCACAGGTCAGTGGGGTGCAGTTAGGCCCTGGTTGCCTTCGGTACCATGGTTCTGGTGGTCCCTGTCACCCCAGCTCAGGCTCATCATCCTCATCAGGGCTCCTCATCCTCCTTGTTAGCCAATGAGAATGGCACGTGAGCTCACAGGCTGTCATGGGGAGCACCCGCTCTCTAATTCAATGGCTCGTTCATTTGTTCAACAGCACAGACGGAATGGTTTCTGTCCGCGAGGCCCTGTGCAAAGTACTTTCTCCCAAATCCTCCCATGGGGGTCAGGACAGTTGGCGTCCCCTCTCTCCGATGCGGGGAGACAGAGTGGAGGGATAGGACTAAGGTGGGAGTGAGCTGGAAGGACTCTGAAGTCCGTTATGCTTTCCTCTGCTCTGGGGGATCAGAGCGGGAGATAAAACAAGCGCACCAATAATGTCATACAGAGGATGCTTTGCAGGAAGTGAAATGTGCACCTGGAGGGGCCATCTATGGGGCAGCAGGCAGGGACACAGAGGAAGGAAGGCTCTGCCTGCCTGGTGTCTGATGCAGAGCTCCCTGGAGAGGTGACCATGGTGCACAGGGGGTTGGGAGACCTGCACTGACACTCATCTGCAAGGTGGGGATAATTGTCTTTCCTTGATGAGTTCTTGTATGAAGCAAGTTCCTGCTTAGGGTAGCACTTTGCACATCAAGGGTGTGATTTTTTTTTTGTTTCCTGTGAGAATATCAGGTGGTATTATGTCCCCTGTGTCTGCACAGGGGGTATGTGCCTGTCTCTTTGCCCCCCATTTGATAGAGGCTCTCTGTATCATCAGATTCGCAGCTTCTTAAGGACAGGAGCCATGCTTCTGTGCGTCAGGAGGAGGGAACTCTCTTTGGGTCGGGGCCTTATGTCCCCCTTCAGATTGAGAGCTTCCAGTTGCTCCTGTCCAAAATTGGCACACAGGTGTGTAGGCTCACATGCTGCACTATGGGTCTCTACCTGCAGGGGGCGCTCTGAACAGGGCTATAAACAGTGGGATATATGCATTTTGTCTTTGCTTTCTCCCCCTCAGCTTCAGATCTGGGGCAGCCCAGGGGTGGGGGTGGGGGTTTGAGGACGGGGAGGCCAGATCAAGTGTCCAGGGATTGTGAGAGTTGAGGCAGGAAGGGGCAGTAAACTAATCCCCTGCCTTTGTGGTGGACAGAGCAGATTAGGAAGCTGGGAGGAGACAAGAAAGGAACTGCACTATTCTCTCGGACAAAAGCAAGAGAGAACCATAACTGGGACAGAGTTTGGGTTCTCGCCCTTACTCAGGACTGAAAACAGTTAGAGCTGGGCTCACCTCTCAGGCCACCCTGGGCAGCAACACCCCAACCCAGGAACCTGGCTTCAGCATCTGTGAGCTGGGTGGTTTGGGCCAGCTCCTTACCCAGGGCCCTTGAATAGACCCACCACCAATGTGGTTGCACGGGGCCCCACGCTCAGAAGGGCTCAGCTCTTGGATTACTGCTCTGCTGTGGCCACATTAGAGTTAATTTTGTAACATATCTTTGGGTTTTGTTTGATCCTCTTTTGGTCCTTCATATCTTTGGGTTTTGTTTTGTGTTTTGTTTTTTGTGGTGCTAGGGATTGAAGCTAGGAGTATTCTACGTCTGAGCTACACCCCTATCCCTTTTTATTTTTTATTTTGAAACAGGGTCTCACTAGGTTGCTCAGAGGCGCAGTCTGTTGTGCAGGCTGTCCTCAAACCTGCACGCCTCCTGTCTCAGGCTCCCAAGTACAAAGATCACAGGTGTGCGCCACCATGCCTGGCTTGGGATCTGCATTTTTATTTTGCATTAGGTCCTGTAAATTATGCAATCCATCCTGTATTTAATCTCCTTAGTGGTATATTTTAGTTTGTAAAGTGAGGGTGAGTGATCTCTCTTGACCTAACTCCCACAAATTCAAATAAGACCACGTTGATGGAAGTGCCTCGTGACCCATAACATGCTAAATGCATTTCTTCTGTTCTTACAATCATAATGGTGATCCCTTTGGGTCTGATGATTGGGGGCTGGGGTGGGAGGGGATGGAAGGCAGAGATGTCCTTGTGAGGGATGTTGCAGGACAGAGGTAGCCTCTGTCCAGAAGCACTTGAGAATGGAGACTGAACACCCTTGGGCTGGAGGCATTCCTCGGTCTGAACATGGCATCTGCAGGGGCACTGTGCTGAGGTGGGCACAGGGGCATACCTGAGTCTAGGTGCTTCTGGTTCAGACAAGTTTCAGGCTCTGCTGGGCAGGCTTTGCTTGAACAAGAGGGCAGGGGACATGTCCGTAACCTGTGGGTGTCAGGTTACTATTAAAAAATAGTACAGCAGAGTGGCTAAGTGTCCAAACTCTGCACCCACCCCACCTGGGTTCAGATGCCAGCTCTGCCTTTTACCAGTCCTTGGGGAAAGACTTGCCTTTTCTATGCCTCAGTTTCTTCAACTATAGGGGGGTAATAATGAAACCCAACTCCTGGGGTTGTTGGCTAAATGAGTTAATAAGTGGGAAGTGATGATACACAGTAATACTTCACTGGATGTAAGCTACTGAGTTTATTTCCGCTGACAGATACTTAGTGTATACTTAGTAGCAAGAGCACACAGCCAGAGTAGGTACTGGGTTAATTTTCAATACTGTAGTCCCATTGTATCTGAGATTTCACTTTGCCCGATTTCAATTACCATGGTCTACCAGGATCTGGAAATATTGCATGGAACACCCCAGAAATAAATGGGATATTTTTGTGTCTTATTGTGATTGGGTCTTGCTAAGATACACAGGAATGGCCTTGAACTCGCTATCTTCCTGCTTTATATTCTCAAGTAGCTGGGATTACAGGTGGATGGCATTGTACCTGGCTGACAATTCATAAGTTTTATTTTACCTTATTTTTTGTGGTACCAAAGACTGGACCCAGATCTTGGCAGAGAATACACTCTGCAAGTACTTTACTATGTAACTGCCTCCCCATTATTTATTTACTTACTTATTTATTTATTTATTTATCTATCTGTGGTGCTGGGGGTCAAATTCAGGGCCTTGCTCACTGAAGGCAAGTACTCTACCACTGAGTTGCATCCCCAGCCCAGACCTTTTTATTTTGAGTCAGGATTTTCATAAATTTCCCAGCCTGGCCTCAATTTGCAATCTTCCTACCTCAGCTTTCCAAGTAGCTGGGATTACAAGTATGTGCCACTGCACCCAGAAATTCACAAGTTTTAAGCCATGTGCTGTTCTCTATAGCATGATGAAACTGCATGCAGTCTCAGTCTGTCTTGATGAAGACCTAAAGCATCCTTTTGTCCAGCATATCCCTGCTCTAGGTGCTACCCACTCATCAGTCATTCAGTAGCTGCTATCAGATCAATTGCTATAGTGCTTATGTTTAACCTCTGCTTTACTTAATAATGGTCCCAAAGTGTAATAGTAACGAAGATGGCAATTTGGATATGTAAAGAGAGAGAGAGAGAGAGAGAGAGAGAGAGAGAGAGAGAGAGAGAGAGAGAGAACTAGGACTCACATAATTTCAACACACTATATTGTCATAACTGTATTTTATTTTATTCTTAGTTATTATTGATAATTTCTTATTTCATCTAACTTATAAATTACAATTTCTCCTAGGAGAAAACAGAGCACATATAGGGTTTTGTGCTACCTGAAGTTCTAGGCATTCACTGGGTGTCTTAGAGTGCACCCCTCTTGGATAAGGGGGACCACTGTATTATCGTTCCTGGACTATCTTAGTGGACAGTCCCTGGTCCAGTTGGGAGGGAAATAATTTGTAACACATTGTATGAGCCCCAGACTCAGGAACCTCCCCACCTGCCAACGCCCCAGCAGCAGAGCTCACTGGCTCAGCCCTTCCCAACTCTGCCACCCTCTGCTGCGGTTTTTTGGTAGGGCAGATTGAGGGGCAGCAGGAGTCCTCTGGAAGAATGAGGGGGGGGGTCCATAGCCCCTCCTCTGATTCTGTGTGCATCCCCTCTGACACCAGCCATTTGTTACTTCAGGTTTGTGCTTCATTCCGCAGACCTGGAATGGAAGATCCTGAGCTGGGCTTCTGTCTTTGCTACCCACTCACTGAGAGCCTTCAGAAGGCCTAGGATGACTCTGGGCCTGTTCCCTGTGGGGTGATAGCTCCTGACCCCAGGAGATTATAGAAACAAATGATGGTGTATAAATAAAGATGCAAAGGAGAGAGAGTGAGCAAGAAGGGTGTGAGTGAGAAGAGTAAACTTGGGGAGGGAGGAGCCAGGGTCCCAGGAAACGTGCAGTGCTAGCTCCAAGAGATGTGAGATCCCAGGGGCTGGGGCAAGGCATGGCCATCACCAGCACCTCCAGGGCTGTGTGCCCAGCCAGAACAAGGCCCCCCATTAACTGTGTGCAGCCAGCGGAAAGAAGAATGCCCCCCCACCCCCGCCAGCTGATGCCACGCCAGCCCTCGCCTGCTCCCCTGCTCTCAATGCAGAAGCCCAGGGTGCCGCCTCCCCTCCATCCGCCCTGCCTCCACCTGCCAGAAAGTATTAGCTTCACTGTCCCAATTGGCATGGGGGGGGGGGAGCCAAGGCACCTTGCTTTGAGGTTCCGAGCACCTGCTGAGAGTAGGGCTTGGGATCAGGAATTACCTGGGCCAATCCCTGCAACCCTGGGATACCCAGTGCCGGTAGATGATAATCCTGGAGCCTGCAAGGGGGCAAGCAGAGGTAGAGAGTCTACTAAGAGAGAAAGGTTTGGAAGCTCAGGAGCTTGGCTTGAGGAGCCCTCCCGATGTCTTGCTCTGGCCCCTACCCTGGCTTGGAACCTCCAGGGAGCAGATCAAGTCTTTATCCCCCACCACCACTTGCCTTAGCTGACCCTTAGAAAGGTGGTTTCTGGGAAGTTCTTCCTAGTGTCCCTCCTCCTTCCTGCATTGATGCCCCCTGGTTTCTTTCCTGTTTTGACCAGAGGGGAGAGGGTCAGCAGCTCACCCTGCTTAGTTAGCTCCAAAGGCACTGGAGGGGGACTAGATTTCATTTCACTCTCTCCAGGAGGAAGGCAGCCTGACCTGTAGAAGCAACATTGGAGATGTTATGCACATGGCCCCAGGGGTCCTGCCCTTCCATGGAATTCCACCTGCACATCTCTGCAGCCTTCTTGTTCCTGAGAACTCTCAGCTACCGTCAGCCCAGGCTTCACTTTCATGAGAATTAGAAAAAGATGCCCCTAGCCAGGCATGATGGCGCACACCTATAATCCCAGTACCTGGGAGGCTGAGACCGGAGGTTTGAGGACAGCCTCAGCAACTTAGTGAGACTCTCAGTAACCCAGCAAGACCCTGTTTCAAAACAAAAACTAAAAAGTGCTGGGTTATAGTTGGAGAAAGATTGGGTTGAATAGGTCCTGGGGATTGAACACGTTCAATCCTCTAGAAAAAAAAAGTCAGGCGTGGTGATGCACACTTGTAATCCCAGCATTTGGGAGGCTGAGACAGGAGAATCACCATTTTCGGACAGCCTTAGCTACTTAGTGAGGCCCTTTGCAACTCAGTCAGACCCTGTTTCAAAATAAAGAATAAAGCAGGGCGTGGTGGCGCACACTTGTAATCCCCGCACTTGGGAGGCTGAGACAGGAGAATTGCACAGGTTCGAAGCCAGCCTCAGCTACTTAGTGAGGCTCTCAGCAACTTAGTGAGACCCTGTTTCCAAATAAAATATAAAAAAGGTCTGGGAGTATAGCCCGGAGGTAGAAAGCCTCTGGGTTCCACCCCAGTACCACACACACGCATAAAAAAAAAAAAGAATAAAAAATAGGGCTGGGTGTAGCTCAGAGGTTGAATGCTCCTGGGTTCCATCTCTAGTACCGCAAATAAATAAATAAATAAATAAATAAATAAATAAATTAAAGAGTAGGAGGAGGAGTAAAGGGGAGGGGAAGGGAAAGATGTCCACATGGGGAGGGGACAGAGCTTCCTCTGCTGGCTCCTTGGCCAAGCCATGAGCGGTACCACTCTGGGTTAGCTAGTCAATACTTAGCAAAAGAATGGCTGAAAAATATTCATGTGGGATTACTTAAAGGAGACTTATTCCTTCCATCCCCTTGAATATTATAAAGCCTTTTAACTCAAAGTATGGTCCACAGCTCAGCAGCTGCAGCAGCAGCAGCATCTGGGAGTGTTCTGGGGGTGAGTAGCCTCTGAGTCAGAGTCTGTGTTTTAATTTGCTCAGCACCTATCCTGAGAGTAAGCCAGACCATCAGCCATGGTTCTGGACAGCCCCTCCTTATCCCACATCCCAGAGAATTGGTTTTACCTAATTTGCACATAGGTGATAAGCCATTGGTTTATATCCAGGGCTCTAAGAAAGAGCCCCATAGACATCACTGCTGACTTACTGCAAGGATGTGGTTAAGAAATGGGTTCAGACAAGAAGCCTACAACTCTGGTGGGGAGACTTTGGAGGAAGTCAGGGAATCAGAAGCTTCATTTAGAATGCAAGGTACTGTACTTCCTCCAGAAAACCTTTCCAAGCCTCAGCTCTGGGAGAGGGCTCCCTCGGTGGCTTGGGTTGCCCCAAGCACTACCCCCTATTTACATGTCTCAGACTAGGCTGGGAACTCCAGGAAAGCAGAGCCCTGGCCACCGATGTTCCCAGGTTCTCAGTGCTGGTGCAAGCCCCTTGCGCCTGAGTGCTCACCATATTGGTGAAGTACTTGAATGAAAGGGTGATGGATGGCCAAGTGAATGAAGAGAGGCTGGGAGGTACACAGCAGAAACCGATCGAGGTGGCGCACAGGTGCTTTCCTGAGAGAGGCCTGGAGGGGAGGGGGCCTCTCTAGACCTGCCGGTGGCACTGCCCTGTCTCACCGCAGGCAGCGCATCCGACCCATACGTTGTGGCAGGGACAGAGACGCAGTGGGCAGCCTCTTAAAGCATCTAGTTAGCTGGCTCATGGCCAGGCTTGGGTTTTATTAGGGTGTGGTATCTGTTCTATACACCCTTTCACTTAGAAGCTTTTTACCTTTCCTATTCATTCCCTTTATTGTTTTTTTTAAAGAAAACTTCTTTTGAAAATTGCCATCCAGTTCCAAAGAAACCAAGATGAACAAAAGTATTTGCCTACCCTGAGGCTGGGATGGAGAGAGTGTTCTGGTGACGCCAGAATGTGGGTTCTTGAACCCCATGATGTGCCTGACACTTGCCTAGGCACTGAGGACCCGAGATGAGTGAGGCCTACATTAAGAGAGCTCAGGCTGGCAGGTCAGAAGGCTATCGTCCCAGGCCTTGAGTGCTGGGCAGAAGATAGCACAGGCTGCTGGAGGAGGCATTCTGGGGATGCTCAGGCTCAGGATAGGGTACCAGTGAGGAGAATTGTGTCTCACTGTGGAATCCTGTAAAGATCCAAGGAGCTGGGTGGGAAGTCTGGAAATACCAAAGCCCTTGCTCATGCCAGCAAACCACAGTGTTTATTAAGCATCTATTATATGCTAGAGCTTGTGCAAGATAAAATGAATACACAGAAGCAAAGGATAAAAATGATACACAGAAATAAACATCTCATTTCTACTCAATGAAATAACAGCTGAGAAGCGTTCACAAGGGGTGGTGGAGTCCAGAGGGAAACCTTAGCCAGCCTGATGTTCACAGAAGATTTTCATTTCAGAATGAGTGAAATGTTTGCTTTTCGTACAATATACAAAAGTAACAGAAAACGGCACATAAGTGAATAGCCAAACATATACACTTGTGTCACCATCAGATGGACCAAGAAACAGAAGGACATCATTAGTTTTCCAGTGTTTCTCTGCCTCTGTCACCACCCTGTGAGGGTAACCACTATCTTCCTCTCTCCCTCCCTCCCTCCCTCTCTCCTTCTCTCCCTCCCTCCCTTCCTTTTTTGTACGGGGGATTGAACCCAGAAGCATTCTACCTCTGAGCTACACCCTAGCTCTTTTTATATTTTGAGACAGGGTCTCAGCAAGTTGCCCAGGCTAGACTGGAACTTGCAATCCTCCCGTCTCAGCCTCAAGTACTGAGATGACCGGCGTGCACTACCAAAGCCATCTCAACTGTGGTGATACTAACACGATAGCAAGCTTGGCCTGTGTTTTGAACGTTACGTAAAGGGAGCATTTTTATCTGGCTTTTCCTCACTGTCACTGAGCATCCAAATACACTGTTGTTTGACGTCGTTTGTTTGCTCTAGGTGGGTACAATGCCGTCTGTCTGGCCATGGGCACCTCCAGGTCTGGGGGTATGACAAGCAGCCGCGCTGTGAGCATTCTGTATGGCTGCATGGTGAACATATGCAGACATTTCTGTCTGTTAAATACCCGGGAGTGGAAGGAAGTCTCCAGAGGCAAGGATGACTGTAGGTGGGGAAGTGTGAGAGGCACCATCAGCTTGGGCTGAGGCCGGGGTGGCTGGCGGGCAGAGGGAGGGGCAGCTGGAGCCCACAGCGGGGAGAGGGGCCCAAGGACCAGGGGCACCTTGACATCCTCTGGCTGCTCCCTGTTTACCTGCCTTGGTTTCCAGGGGCCACCAGGACAAAGTTCCATAAACTGAGTGGCTTAAGATAACAGTTTATTCCCTCATAGCTCTGGAGCCCAGAAGCCCCAGTTGAGGTGTCAGTGAGCTGCGCCCCCACAATGGCTCTCCTGGCTTCTGGTGGTGCTGGTTTCCTTTGCTTGTGACCACATCACTCCAGTTCCTGCTCACTTTCTTTGTATCTTCAGTTCACTTTGTCTCTTACAAGGGGACTTGTCATTGGATTCAGAACCCACCTGCTTAACCCAGAACGATCTCAGCTCAAGATCTCTTGCTGAACAGTATCTCCAAAAGCCCCTTTCCCAAGGTCAGAGTCACAGGTTCCAGGGATTAGGAGCTAGACCTATCTTTTGGGAAGCCACCATTTAGCCCACTAAACTACACTTTGGCACCATCCAGAGCACCTCTGCAAAGCTCTTAAGTAGACCACTTGGTCTTTCTTTTCCTTTTTTTTTTTTTTTTTTTTTGTGGTACTGGGAATTGAACCCAAGGACATTCTGCCCTGAGCTACACCCCCAGCTCTATTTTATTATATATATATTTTATATATAGTTTTTTGGTTTTGGTGGTACTGGGGTGTGGAACCCAGGGGCTTTTCTACCTCTGGGCTATACTCTCAGACCTATTTTATACTTTATTTGGAAACAGAGTCTCACTAAGTTGCTGAGAGCCTCACTAAGTAGCTGAGGCTGGCTTTGAACCTGTGCGATCCTCCTGTCTCAGCCTCCCAAGCATGGGGATTATAAGCATGCACCACCACACCAGGCTTTTTTATTTTATATTTTGAAACAGGGTCTCACTAAGTTGTGGAGGGCCTCAAGTTGCTAAGGCTGGCCACAAACCTGCAATCCTCCCAAGTACTTCTTTTCCCTTTTCTTCTTTCCTCCTCCTCCTCCTCTTCTTCTTTTTCTTTTGCTATATCACTATTCCTTATTTTGAGTCAGGGTCTAAGTTACCAAGGCTGGCCTTGAACTTGTGATGCTTCTGCCTCAGCCTCCCAAATAGATGGCATATATAGACACCTGGCTTCAGCAGACCACTTCTTTCTTTCTTTCTTTCTTTCTTTCTTTCTTTCTCTCTTTCTTTCTTTCTGTCCTTCTTCTTCTTCTTCTTCTTCTTCTTCTTCTTCTTCTTCTTCTTCTTCTTCTTCTTCTTCTTCTTCTTTTTTTGGTACTAGGAATGGAACCCAAGGGCATTCTACTTCTGAGCTACACCCCCAGCCCTACTTTCTATTCTTTATTTTGAAACAGGGTCTCACTGAATTACAAAGGGCCTCACTAAATAGCTGAGGCTGTCCGCGAACTGCGATCCTCCTGTCTCAGCCTCCTAAATGCTGGGATTACAAGCGTGCGCCACCATGCCCAGCTAATCAGGCCATTTTCTGATGGCCTACTATGTCCCTCTTGATCGCTTCAGGCCAAGCTTCCTCCAAGAAGCTCTCTCCAGTCGTCCAACACTATTCAAGGCTCTGTGGTTCTGAGGATCCCCTCAGCCTGAGGTTTCCTGAGGGCAGGGGCTGTTTCTTCCTCCTCCTCTTTTATGCCCAGGGGCACACACTCGGGCAGGGCTCGGCTGTGGCTCTGCATGCAAGGGCACGGGAAGAAGGAATTGAGCCAAAGGCACCTTTCCAGCAGCGTCCGGTCCAGCCAGGGCACCCTGCCCAGTAGCAGCCCCAGTGTCCCACCCTCCTCACAGCCTCTCCCTCCTCCAGACAGTGCCACCTCCAAGGGGACCAGGGCCCTCACCTTGTCCCGGGCCTGGGTGGTAGTCCTGGCTACTCACAAACAGAGGGAGGGAAGGAGGCGCGTGGGGAGGGGGAGGGCGCCCAGCGTCCTGCCTTTCCTTGGAGGAGGCTGGAGACAGGAATGCCTTTGGCTGGGAGACCCTGGCCAGAGATCAGAAGATCAAAGGATGAGGAGATCAGGGGCGAGGCAGGTGGCACCACTTGGAGGCACCAGAGAGAAGCAGCAGCTGGTGCCTCCTAAGGGCAGGGCTGACCCAGAACGCCCTCCCCTCCAACGCCTCGACCCATCTCCTTCCTAACCTTGCCGGGGCTGTGTCTCCACAACGGGGTTCCCCGGGGAGAATGCAGATGCGACTGACATTCATGCCACCCGTGGGCAGAGCAGATGGAGGATCACAGGTGGATCCTCCAACGGAAACCTAATTCCCTCGGGAGGGACTAGCACACACTTCCTAGATGCAGAAACTAAGGCACGGAGAGGAATCAACTTGCCCAACACTGTTCCGTGGGAAGTCCAACATACAAGCTCTGGCAGTCTGACGCCGGAGCCACAGTCGACCACACCACGGCAGAAGGCCGACCACTGTGTTCTATCCAACTGCAGCATGAGGGAGTGAGGCTAGACTTCTGGAAGGACTTCTGGCTCAGCAGGGATTCTTGGACGTAGATCTTGGATCTAGTCTTCCTACAAGTCTGATGAACCAAAAAGGAAAGGAGTAGGGGAAGAGAGCAGGGGAGCCAGCTAGAGGGAAGGACAGAGCAGTGTTGGGCATGGGTTCGAGGCTGGCATCGGAGGCTTTTAGGACTGGATGGAGCTCAGACGCAAAGAGCCCAGCGTGCGCGAACTTGGGGGAGGGGCGTCAAGCTCGGGAAAGTTCCACAATTCCTGGGATCCATAAGCCTACGCGACGGGCGTGGCTGCGCCCGGGGCCCTAATCCCCGGGCCTCGTTCAGTGGCTGCGCCCCCCCCCCCACCGCTCGCGCTCCCCCCGCTGGCCGCGTGCGCATGCGCGGCGGGAGGCGGGCGCGGGGCTGGAGGCCGGCCTCCCTGGTGCGGCTCAGAGTACGTGCAAGCGGCTGGGTGCTACCAGACCCACCTGGGCGGGTTCCCTCCCGCCACCTGTCAACTGTGTGACTTCAGGGAAGTAACCTGATATTTCCGAGTCGCCAGTTCTTCTTTGAAAACGGGAATAGACAATGCTTTGCTCCCTGGCTGGTGAAAAGGACTGAGTTAAATGAAACCAGTGCCGCCTAAGCCCCATCACCTGCAGAAGACCTTCGAATTGGAGTGGGTGGGGAGAGGCCAGGCCGTGGGCTTTGGTGATGCTCTGGGATTCGGGCTCCCGGAGAGACCTTAATGCTGTTGAGCCTCGCTGTGAAGTAGATCAGCTGAGCTCTGAGCTGAGCGCCTGGTCCAGCAGAGCTAGAACCGCTTGGTGCCCGGAACCCCCTGCCTCTGCTCCTTCCCGCCAGATTCAGATGGAGCCTGGGACTGGGGCCAATTTATAAAGCTTCCCTGCTGGGCATCTTGGTATTGCCCCTGGCTGGGGACTGGGTGGGTGGTGTCTGGATGCCTCAGTGTGTGGGGCAGTCGGGAGTTGAGATGTTGGGAAGGGAGAGGATGTTTTGATGGGAGAGGAGTGGCCCTCTGGGATGGGTGGGGGACTGAATGGAGGGCCTTCTCCAGTGAACCTCTACCAGACACACCCTGCTGGTTTATCGGGCGGATAAAGGTGGCAGGACCGTAGCTTCAGCTAAACAAACAGGCGCAGAGCTGTGATGGGCTCCACCTCCCAGCTCCTTTCCTGCCCGGCTGCTTCCCACCTGGGTGCCTGCCTGCTCCTAGTCAGCCCAACTCTTTCCAGGACCTGGCTGGGAGCTCGGGGCTTTCCCAGGCTGGGAACAAAAGCAGAGTTCCTACCCTCAGGGAGGTCTGTTTTGATGGGATGTCTCAGTCCTTCTCTCTAAGGGGCTTCTGGACTGATGGGACAGAAAGAATTCATACCCACACACTCAAATAGGGCTCTCTCCCCAGGGCATGGTGGTACAGCCTCAGTCAGCTAAGGAGGCTGAGTCAGAAAGATGGGAACTTCAAGGCCAGCCTGGGCAATTAGATCTGTCTCAAAATAAAAATAAAAAGGGCAGGAGTATAGCTGGTTGGTAGAGGGCATCTGGATTCAATCCTCAATGCAGAAAAAAGATAAGAAAGGACAAGGATAAGGATGAAGCCATGGATCAGAATAAGGGCTTGAAGAGACCCTGGCGAGTGAGAGGAGACCTGAGCCTGGCAGAGTCCTGTGGGGAAGTCCTCAACTGCACAGCGCTGCTGTTTTCTCTGTGTGACTGTCTCCTCCACCACATCTGTCTGAGCCCTTCTATACCTCTGGCCAGGCTGGGTGTCGGGTGCCCATCCTTCTGCTGCTGTGTAGCAAGGGAATCCAGAAGCCGGTGCATATATGGCAAGGACAGATGACCGCAGCTGTGGAGAAGCTGTTGGGGGAAACTGCACGTGTCAACGAGCCATCTGAGTCTAGGAGTTGACAGTTTGTAATCGAGGATGGCATCGTGTGGCTTGACTTTGTGACTAAATCCTCAGACCAGAGTCAAAAGGCCATGGGGATTAGCCTCAGAAAGCACTATGACACTCAAGTCCCAGTCACAGCACTTGTCACTCAGGCTTATAAATGCCCATTCTTGTCATTGTCCTCCGGACTTGGCTGATTGAGGACAGAGAGCGTACATCACTGGACTTTGTGGCTTCATCGCCTACCGCGGTATCTGTTAAACAGTCAGTGCTCAATAAATGCTGGTTGAGTAGGCAAATGACTGCATGATTGAGTGAGTGGTCCAGGCTGGAGGCTCCCTGGAGGGCGAGGCTTTGATGAGTGGGTGGCCTGGGTGGGTGGGAGCCTGGGGCAGTAGTTGCTGGGTATTTACCGAGTGCTGGACACTGTGTAAACACTTTACCAGTGAGGAACCAAGGCAAAGAGAAGCAAAATAAATCGCACAAGCTCCCATGGCCAGTAAGTTAGCAGAGCTGGGTGGCCGACAAAGGTCAGTCGGAAAGTAGAGGCTGTTCCATTGCTGCGTGACAGAATGCCCAGGACGATGGACACGCCCTGGATTTGCACTGTTCAATGTGATCCCATGAGCGGCATGTGGCTACTGAGTCTTCAAATGTGTTTAGTGCGCCTGAGGAATCTTTTCATTTACTTGTAATGAATTTATTTTATTTTTATACTTATTCGTTTGTTTTTTGTACTGGTGATTGATCCCAAGGGCATTCTACCTCTGAGATACACCCCCAGCCCTATTTTATTTTTTTATTTTGAAACAGGCTCTCACTGAGTTGCTGAGGCTGTCCTCAAACCTGTGATCCTTCTGTCTCAGCCTCCCAAGTACTAGGATTACAGTGGTGCACCGCCATGCCCAGCCTGTAATAAGTTTAAATAGTCACATGTGGCTAGTGTCCGCCTCCTTGGGCAGCACAGGTGTGCGCTGTCTCCCAGAGAGGGGGCGGGGAGGGGAGAGAGTTTTGGAGTAGCTGCATAGTGCTCTGCAGAGGCGCCACCCCTTCATGCTTACACCCTGTTATCCTTCTGGTCTGGGTCTCTAACTTCTCTGTCTGTGGGTGGCACAGAGGAGAAGCACACACAGGCATTATGCAATCCCTGGGCCATGCTGTGCTCTTGAGAACTGCCGCTGGCTCTGGGAACATCCAGCAGCAGGGAGGACGACTCCCATGACTAATGGCCACTTGTACCTGACCTGCTGAAGCACTTCTGACTGGGATTCAGGGGCTCCAGGGACCACTCCAGCCTAGGAGCTTTACCCAACAGAGCCAGCGATGTCCCCTCAGCCGTGGCTGGACCTAGCTCCTTCCCAAACAGATTCCCCTGCTGTGCCAATGGTCAGCCCAAACCCCATCTCTTTCTTACTCTACCCAGGCGCCTTGCTTGAAGCCTGCTGGTGCCATGAGACAAACCCCTTTCTGTAAGAAGAAGGAGCAGGGGTTTAATCTGGAGCTGGTGCCTGCGGTGCTAAACAGTGATTCCCTGCATCTAGCATTTTGGAGTGGGAGGGACCTCTGCGGAGTCTCTTCAGCCCTTGACCTCCTTTTTCTGCCATCAGCTGGCTGGCACACAGGTGCTAGTGATGTGACCTGATCGCCCTGCCCCTTGCCTGACCTTCAAGAATGTCTCTTTTTACTGCCTTCATCCCTCCCAGCCCCACTTGAATGGTTACTCTGGACTCTGGGATTCCAGCCTCACCCTGGTTCAGTCTCAGTGATGTCACCTCCCCTACAAACACCCTCAACTCCAGGCACTGCCTCTCCTTCTCCGCCCTATTGCTGCCCCGTCCCCCGTCAGTCTCCCCATCACAGCCCTCCTGCCACTCCAGGCAGGCTGGAGACATTCTTGTTACCAACTAGGGAGCCAAGAAATGACAAAATAAATCAATAGCCCTTTTATTTAAAAATGCACCATTGTTCTCAGGTAGGACTTTGTGCAAAGCCTAAGAGAACGGTTTGCACTGTGTGGATGGAGAGAGAGACTTGTTTTCTAGATGGACGTGCACGCTCTTATTTGGAAATTTATGAAAATGACAAATATTGGAAAGAACTTTGTGTCATGTTGTGAGTTTGGAGTCTCAAAGAAGATAGCTGGTGTCTAAGTTATCTCTGATAGGAGGCGCCCTTTCACACAATAAACTGGACAGAGAAGGCTGTATTGGGAAGAATAGCCCTCTATTTGGGGAGATTGTTTGACTCTCTTACCCAGGCTGGTCTCCAACTACTGGGCTCAAATGATCCTCTTGCCTCAACCTCCTAAGTAGCTGAAACTACAGGCACCTGCCACTGCCCTGATTCATTCTAGATTTCAAGAAATCTGCTGGGTGTGATGATGCGCACCTATAATCCCAGCCACTTATGAGGCTGGAGCAGGAGGATCACAAGTTGGGGGCCAGCCTCAGCAACTTAGCAAGACCCTGTATCAAAAATAAAGAGTTGGGGGTATAGCTCAGTGGTAAAGTACCCCTAGGTTAAAACTCCCACAGCCACCCCACAAAACAGCCCTAATTTGAACCCCTAATCTGCCATTAACTTGCTGTATGATCTTAGGTACCCTTCCCGTCCCTCTCTGGATCTATTTTTGCACTAGTAAATTTGAAGGAGTGCAGGCAAAGTCCCTGCCATTGAAGGGGGTGTTCATAAATGCAAGGGGTGGGGGGGGGTCTGGGGATGGAACCCAGGGGCATTCAACCTCCGAGCTACACCCCCTGCCCTATTTTTTTATTCTTTATTTTGAAACCGGGTCTCTCTGAGTTGCAGAGGGCCTCACTAAGTAGCTGAGGCTGTCCGCGAACCGCGATCATCCTGTCTCAGCCTCCCGAATGCTGGGATTACAAGCGTGCACCACTACCCCTGGCTTGGGTGTTTTTTTAATCTAATATCTATTTCTATATAGTTCTGGGAATGAAACCCAGGCCATTGAGTGTGCTAAGCAAATGCCCTTCCATGGAGCTGCAGGCATGAGGTATATTGGATGTTCACATAGCTGGAGGACTCTCCCAGCACTTACAAGCGAGGTCCAGATGCTGAAAGCCCCACAGTACATGGGACGGGCCCTGCCCAATGAGGAGCGGTCCTGCCCAGGCTGCCATGGGATGCACTCTGGGTGCCTTCCCCTCCTAACTCAGCTCTGTGAGTTGCACACACCCCACCCTCCTTTTTGCCCCAGAAAGCCTTCCCTGTGAGCTCCTTCCCCCTCCTGGGTCTCTTGTGTACTCACCGTCTAGAATTGAATCCAGAGAGGGCTGCAGAAACATTTAAAACCACAAAGTAGAGTACTTCTGTGGGTTTCTGTTGTTACTCTGTGAGTAAACAGTCCTTCCCCAGCAACATTGTAAACTGTCTCCCCTGAGGCTGAGCACCCAGCAGCCAGTGACAAAACAATGCCCTCATCTCCAGGGTGGAGGCGACCTTGGCATTCCTTCCATGAGCCAGGCCCCCCATTCCAAATTCCGTGTTCTTTCCCCTCTACCCTGTCACCTGGCTCTCTTGTTGACAGAGAAATTCAGCAAGTGTTGTCTGGGCACAAATGGTCTCTGTGGCAGCCAGCCTGTCTCCTGGCCTTTGCAGTGGGCGGGAGCCCCCGGTTGGGCCCTTTCTGCACTGGCCCGTGCTGTTCTCTGTCAGTCCCAAGCTGTCTCCTAACACAGCGGGGTGTATGCCTACTCAGCCTGGGGAAAGGTGCCACTGAAGGCTGTTAAGGCAGCTGTCAGGCCCAGCCAGAGGCTGCGAGAAGGCCAGTGTGGGTACCTGCTGATGGCCCACTGTGGGCGCCGGAGGGACACAGGAAGAGGACCACACCACACTTACTTTCTCTAGAGGATTCCAAGTTACCCGTGCATTACCAGCGAGCATTGCTAGCAAGAGCTACCATTGACAGCCTCTTGTCTCAGCTTCCCAGGTACTGGGATTACAGACATGTGTCATGATGACTGGCTCTAACTGGCCTTTTCTTGAGGGTAGATCCTAAGTGTGTTCACTGTCTGGGAATCAAGCACTTAGTAGGCTCTTTATAGAGGTTATGCCTTTTATCAATAGAAGGAGTCAAGTTAGGGTGAAAGTTATTACACAGGAACAGAATTTGAGGCCATCTATCTATTTATTTTGCTTTTTTTTTTTTTTTTTTTTTTTGGTGCTGGGGATGAAAGCCAGGGCCTCACACATGCTAGGCAAGTGCTCTACCACTGATCTGTACTCCCAGCCCTGTAATGTACTTACTTGGATACTTGTTGAATATTTATTGTTACCTGTTTGACAGGCACCTCAGTAGGACCAGAGGGTGCACAGATGACTAGGATTAACTCTTTCCCTTGAAGCATCTGGTAACCATATATGTCATTATATACTGAGAATTAAGGTACAGTTGGGTGAGTGTGGTATTACTGATGAAGCATCAGAGAGGGCCATGCTTTACAGCGGTTAACCCATATGTTCCACACTACAACTCTTTTTAGGTAAGTACCATTATTGCTCCCATTTCACTGATGGGGAAACTGAGGCTCAGAGATGTGAACTGGTACAACCAGGCTCACACAGCCAATTAGTGTTGTCTGTGGTCATGATAAAGGCAGGCATGATGCTAGGCACGTGGCAAGTGCTCAGTAGCCACTAGCAAATGTGTGCAGAATACCTTGAGGATTCAGAAGACTCTGCCTCTGCTCTGACTGGGGAGCCAGGAAAGATTCACAAAGGAGGCAGCCACAGGGCAGTGCTGGGCTCATCTCCCGGACACCCTGACTTGCCTTTTTGTTTGTTTGTTTGTTTGTTTGTTTTTGGTACTAGGGATTGAGCCCAGAGATAGGCCACCTCTGAGCTACACCCCCAGCCCTTTTAATTTTTTTTTTTTTAAAACAGGGTCTTACTAGGTTGCTGAGGATTTTACTGAGGCTGGCCTTGAACCTGTGATCTTTCTTTCTCAGCCTCCAAGATACTTGAATTACAAGCATGTGCCACCATGCCTGGCTCTAACTGGTCTTTCCTTGAGGGTCAATCCTAACTGTCCTTTCTCTCTCTCTCTCTCTCTCTCTCTCTCTCTCTCTCTCTCTCTCTCTCTCTCTCTCCCTCTCTCTCTCTCTCTCTCTCTCTTTCTCTCTCTCTCTCTAGCAACTCTGCAGTGGTTAGATGTGTTAACTACTGTGACTTGCGTGATCATTTCATAATGTGTATGGATATCAACTTATCAAGTTGTACATCTTAAATATATGCAATAAAAATAAAATAAAATGCCTGTTCTAGGCTGCAGACATGGGAGGCCTTAATTGGGCCTCTTCTCCAGTGTGTGTGTGAATTATCCCTCCAGGCCCACCCAGCAGAACCCAGGGCTTGGCCTTCACTGTCTCTCCTGTCGTCCGGAAGAGCTCAAACAGGCCCGGGTCCCCAGAGGCCCTGGTTACCAGCCAGAGTGCCGCAGGGAGTCTCCCCCACTCCCAGCCCCTCCTTCGTGGGCTTTGCTGCTCTCTTCCCCCTCTGTGCCCCAGCATCCTCCCTCTTATCAAACCTGTTCCCCATCTCCATGGTGATGCCGCCTCACCCAGTTACCTTGGGTGGTCTGGTTGCCTCACAGGGTGAAGCCTTGAGAACATTTTCCTAATGTGCAGCCAGAAGCTTCCACTTCCCGTGCCCAGGGCTGCCCCTCTCATCTCGCCCCTCCCTTCCCCTGCTGCCAGCCTCACCCATTGACACCTCCCCCCCTTCCCCCATCATGGCAGTGTCCAGCCAAGAGGACACAGAGCCCCTCAGGGTATCCTGAGGGCTGTCTGCACAAATGAGATTGCAAGCCTTTCCTTTGCCAGTTCCTTTTCTTTTCTTTTTTTTTTTTTTTTTCCCCTCCCATAGTACTGAGGATTGAACTCAGGAACGTTCTACCTCTGAGCTACACACCCAGCCCTATTTTATTTTTTATTTTGAAATAGGGTCTCAACTAAGTTGCTGAGGCTTGAACCTGCGATCCTCTTGTCTTAGCCTCCCAACTACTGGAATTACAGGCACATACCACTTCACCTGGCTTCTTGCTGATCTTTTCAAAATAATAATAATATAACACAATATTATTATTTTTGTGGCACTGGGGTGTAACCCAGGGGTTTTGCTACCTCCAGGCTATACTCCCAGATCTATTTTATATTTTATTTGAAAACAGGGTCTCACTAAGTTGCTGAGAGCCTCACTAAGCTGCGGCTGGCTTTGAACCTGTGCGATCCTCCTGTCTCAGCCTCCCAAACACACGCCTGGCTATTATTATTATTTTGATACTGGGGATTGAATTCAAAGATACTTTACCACTGAGCTACACCTTTTTTTTTTTTGGACAGGATCTCACAAAGCTGCTCAGGCTGACTTCAAACGTGTGATTCTCCTGCCTCAGCCTCCTGAGTAGCTAGGATTGCAGACATGTGCCACCATGCCTATCATCACTTGCCGCTCTTGATTTTCATTGGAGAGCAACAGTTTGGGGACCCAATGCAAAATAAAAATGTAATGTCTCTTGTCCAAAAATCATTAAAAATTGAGCCGGGCATGGTGGTGCATGCTGGTAATCTCAGTACTTGGGAGGCTGAGACAGGAAGGTTGCAGGTTTGTAGCCAGCCTCAGCTATTGAGTGAGGCTTTCCTAAATTTAGGGAGACCCTGTTTCAAAATAAAGAATAAAAAATAGGGCCAGGGTATAGCTCAGAGGTAGAATGTCCCTGGGTTCAATCCCCAGAACTGCAAAAAAGAAAAAAGAAAAAACTCATTACAAATTTCAAAATGGCAGCCGGGCATGGTGGCGCACGCTTAGAATCCTCGCACTTGGGAGGCTGAGACAGGAGGATTGCACAGGTTCGAAGCCAGCCTCAGCTACTCAGTGAGGCTCTCAGCAACTTAGTGAGACCCTGTTTCCAAATAGAATATAAAATCGGTCTGGGAGTATAGCCCGGAGGTAGAAAGCCTCTGGTTTCCACCCCCAGTACCACCAAAATAAATAAATAAATAATAATAATAAAATGAATTAAATTCACAATGGCAATAGCAGAGAATAAAGCCCAGGCCCTTCTGAGCATGGGCCTTATGCAACTGCACAGGTTATATATCTGCAAAGCCAGCTCTGGAGGGTGTATGTGTGTGTGGTGGCCATAACATGGTAGTAATGAAGGGGAGTTTGAGCTCAGATATTGGGTATCCAATTCAGCCTTAAGTTAGACTTCAAAATGACATCACTAGGCTAGGCAATCTGCTCTCCCAAGGAGCTGGAGATACACCCAATGGGAGACCAGAGGCCAAGAAAAAGAGCCAGGCTTGTCATACCTCCAAAAAAGGTTTTCCATACCAAAGGCTGAGACTTGGGTATGGCTGTTGTTTCTCCCAAATATCTTCTGACTTTCTAGTAGATGCTCTGAGGTAGATGCTTCAAAGAATTTTTATTTTTATTTTTTTAAATTTAGAAGCAGGGATTGAACCTATGGGCACTTTGAGCTACATCCTCAGCCCTTTTTATTTTTTTATTTTGGGACAGGGCCTTACTAAGTTAACCACATCTGGCCTCAAGGCTGTGATCCACCTGCCTCAACCTCCCAAGTAGCTGAGATTAGAGGCGTGTGCCACCACACCTAGCAAGTTTGTGGCTTTGTGTGTGTGTGTTGGGGGTTGGCACGAGCAGTTGAACCCAGGGACATTCTACCTCTGAGATATACCCCAGCTCTGATTTGTTTTTACTTTGAATCAGGGTCTCGCTGAGTTGCCGAGCCTACCTACGATCCTCCTTTCTCAGCCTTCCAAGTACAGGGATTAGAGGTATGTGCTGCCATGCCCAGCAGGTCTGTGACTTTTTAACAGTACATACTCCCTCATGCACATGGACCTTCATACATGACACATGCATACCACAAACAAGCACATTCAAGAGTTCATGTAGCCCAACACAGGGGCCCCTCCTCGTAAATACACAAGTTCACACAACTGGGCCAGTGTAGCCACGACCAGCCCGAGGCAGCAGAGGATCAGTTTACCCTCTTTCTCCCCTGGGTCCGGGAGTGGCCCGGAGGCTGAGCTGTGTCCTCTGGGTTGCAGTTGGCCTTGGGGACAGTCCTAGGTCTGAACTGACTCTGTGTTGGCACTTCTGCACGTGAATTTCTCCTGTCACCGTGCAGGGCCCAGTGTCTCTTGCCAGGGCCCTTGGCCATCCTAGGGCCTGTGACATCAGCTTGGAGGAACTGAGCTTTGAGATCCCGTGTCTCCCTCTCCAGCTCTGCACGTTCTTCTTCCTTCCCCTTTCCTGGCACCGGCTTCAGCTTTTTTCCTTTTATGAGTGAGCCAGGCCTGCATGGGGCCCCCCACCCGGACCTTTGAAGCCACTCTCCTGGTGCAACCTGGCCCTCTCCTGAGCACTGCTGAGCTGCCTGTTGACTCGGGCAGGATGTGGGGTGGCGGTGGGGGTCTGGCCTCCTCCTCCCCAGGCAGAACAATGAGGCCGCTAGTCCGGGAGGTGGGCAGAGGGAGTGGGTGGGTGGGGGCCGTGGAGTCGCATCAGAGCCTCTGCGCGGCCCCTGGAGGGACAGCTGAGTGATGAGGCCCTGAGTCACACGCCCGGCGTGCTCCTTGAACTCCCGCTCCTGTGCCTGTCGAGACACATCCAGAGACACACAGGGTAAATATTTAGAGGTAATCATTTTGCAGCACCTCGCGCCTCCCTCCGCGCTGAGGATGAGCCAGGCCTGGGGCTCTCCAGTCAGACCCAGGATCTGCAACCTGGGTTCAGTGTACCCACGGAACCTGAGGCTGCTGAATGGAACCTGGAAACATCCTGCGGACCAAGCCCAGGCTTAAAATCCATCAGCCAAGCAGGGCTCAGGTGCAGGCTTGCAATCCCAGTACTTGGGAGGCTGAGAAAGGAGGATTACAGGTTCAAGGTCAGCCTCAGCAACTTAGGCCCTATTCAAAGTAAAATATAAAATAGGGTTAGGGGGAGTAGCACAGAGGGAGAATGTCCCTGGGTTCAATCCCTGGTACCACGGACAGACATATAAAAAAAAGTATCAAGGAACCCTCTTGGTTTTGTTTCTCTGCTGCCTTCAACTATGACCACAAGCATACCAGCTGTGGCCTCAGCTGCTCCCTGCCTCTGGACTGGACAGGCCTGATGGCCCTTGTTTTCCCAGGAAAGCAGGGAAAGAACTGCAGACAAGAAGCAGCCCCGCGCTCGGCATGACAGTTCCAAGCCTCTACCCTGCACGGAATGTCTTCCTTCCTTGCAGGACAGGGAGTCCAGAGCCCAAGCTTTATCAAAGATAAAACATTCGAGACTAAACAGTCTTTTTATAGACTGGAACTGGGCTCCCTAGAACATGCTCTCCTGCCATTGCCAGCCTGCCTTTCTGAGCACACATATGAGCCAGCGCCTTTCTTGGGGGGAAATGGAGACACTGAGGTTTGAGGATGTAGGTACATTCCCACGCAGGGAGAAGGCTGTGGGCTCTGCCCAGCAACTTTGGTCAACGTGGTGGTCTTCTCTGGGCCTACCTCTGTACCCCCCAGCAAGGAGCCAGAAGCAGCTGTTAGGAGTTTGAAACGTATGAACCCAAATGGGTCAGGCACACACATATCATCTCAGACCTCACTGGACCCGGGCACAAGCTGAGAAGAAGATGCTAACAAGGACAAGGAGACACAAAGGAAGCTACCAACTTCTCCCCACCTGCCCCCAGGCCTGTGGGATTGGGACTCTTGCCCACAAGACACTGAGGAGAAGGTGGAGGGAAGAAGGCAAATATTTATTATGTGTGTACTATTTATTAGATGGTCTGTAAACATTAGCTCACTTAATCCTTACAAGGACCTTACTAGCTTAGTTTTATTCATTCCATTTCTATGGATAGAAAAAAAAATAAAACAGAAGGTCATAGTGGTCAAGAGCCCAAGGTTTTATAGGTAACTATGGAAGAGAGATTTGACCTCTGGACCTTTGAACTCCAAAGCCCCATGATCTTTTCTTTTTGTTTTCTTAAATGTAAAATGGAAGCTAGCCTGGGGTGGTTGTGAGGATTAAATAGGATTATTTGGATAAAGATTGGCCGTGCCTGGTGCAGAGAAGGACTCCGGTAAATGTCAATGTAATTATTGTGATGATTGTGTGTGCAAGGTATCTTAGAGGGCAGCAACACAGACACAGCCCACAGGGTCTCTTAGGTGACACGGGAGGCTTAGAACTATCCCTGTCGTGAGCCTGTGCAGTGGCTAGATCGCCACATCTCCCCACTCAGGAGTCTTGGCATCTCCTGGCTTGTGCCAGTGGAGGAAGCGGGAGACTGAGGGAGTGAAGTGACCTGGGGACTGGCAGAGAACTCAGGGGTAGCGCGACCCCGTGGGCTCTGGGACTGCGTGAAAGGATGACCCCGTGGTGGCCCAGGGGTGAGCACATCAGTGCACAAGCAGCCTGGGAACCTGCTTTGCATGTCAGAACGGCAATGGTGCTGGGCCTCAGTTTCCCCAATGGTAAAGAGTGGATGAGGTACAATTTGGATTGGGGAACCTTCCCTCCCTGCTCTGAAATTCTACGAACTTTTCTCCAGCTCCTCCCTTTACAGAGAGGGCAGCGACCTTCCTAGCCACCCCCCCCCCTCCTTTGTCATACTGGGGAATTGAACCCAGGGGTGTCCTACATCTGGGCTATGCCTCCAGCCTACTTTATTTTTTATTTTGAAACAGGGTCTCGCTAAGTTGCTGAGGCTGGCCTTGAACCTGTGATCCCCCGTCTCAGCCTCCCAAACACTGGAACTACAGGTGTGCAGCACTGCGCCTGGCTATTCCTAGTCCTAATCATTACCAGTCTCAGGAAAATTCTACCAAGGAAGGCAGAAGGGCAGAGAGGAGTCAGGAGGATGCCCAGAGAGGCAGGAGCCCTGGTCCCAGCTCCTCACACTCAGAGCTGTGGCCAGACTGGCTGTGGATTTGGGATACTGGTTGGACCATGGGAATCTGGGATCACCCCGGGGAGGGGGGTAAACTAAAAGCACAGGATGATGCCCATGGTGGCTCATGGCCCCCTTCCCCTTTTCTCTCCATGCAGAGACCTCAGTATGAACAACCTCACGGAGCTTCAGCCCGGCCACTTCCGCCACCTGCGCTTCTTGGAGGAGCTGTGAGTGGACACATGGGGGCAGGAGGCAAAGCTTGGGTTGCCAGGAAAGGAAGGTATAAGCCGAGGAGGGAGCCTGCCGCTGCTGGAGTTAGGAGTCCATCAGCCCCCCACAGCCGTGGCTAGGTCTGCAGAGAGAGTCTTGTCAGACTCCTCTGTGCGGGAGGCAGGCTCAGTGTGCTCCAGGGGGAGAAGATTAGTCTTTCCTGCTGCCCTTAGGGAGCAGGAGGCTGCTGAGCTGTGCGGGCAGCCAGCCAGCAGGGCATGGCACGGTGGGTGCAGGCCCTCAGGGGTGCTGTGGGAGGAAGCGGTGAGAGAGGATGGGGCCGGCCAGTGGGCAGGGAAGCCTTCTTGGAGGAGGAGGAAGAGGAGGAGGAGGAGGAAGAGGAGGAGGAGGAGGCCAGTTTTCAAAGGAAGTGGACAGTAAGAGGCAGTGCAGGGGCCTTCCCAGTGAAGGTGACAGCCTGATGGGATGAAAAATAAGAGCTAAGGCCTAAGGCCAGGCAGGGTGCCCAGGGAGGGTGGCAGGGGCAGAGTCTGGGAGTTTAAGGTTGACTTTCCATATGCCACTCCCTGACACAGCACTGGACACATTTTAAAGGCCTTGCTTGTGGGATCTAGCCAAAGCTAGATCTATAGAGCCACGCTTGGAAATCTCAAATATCATATCTTCTCATAAAATTTTAAACAACAAATGTCTTAGAGGGCTTTTTTTTTTTTTTTTTTTTTTTTTTTTTTACCCCCTAATGCCGAGCTACAGCCTCAGCCCCAATTTTTTTCAAATTTGTAGCCCTGGGGATTGAAACCAGTGTCATTCTACCTCTGGGCTATACCGCAAGCCCATTTTATTTTTTATTTTGCAACAGGGTCTCACTAAGTTGCTGAGGGCCTAAGTTGCTGAGACTGACTTCAAATCTCCAATCCTCCTGTCTCAGCCTCCCAACTACTGGGATTATAGGTGTATAACACCTGCCCAGCTCCAAAACAATATAAAAAAAATAGCTCCTGAGATGCCAGCATGTCCTTAGACCTCCAGCAGCAATGGATGCACATGAGGCTATCCCCAGGACTCTAGGGTGTCTGAGCCGCCTACAGTTAAACCCTGGACGGTCGGGTGTGATCCTTGCATGTACATGTGGTTATTTTATTGCATTTGCTCACTTTAGAAGTCTTCCTCCCAAGACAGATGGATAAATTCTTAGACCGGAATGTTGGACGAATCCCAGCACCCTATTTCCTAATGCTCCTGGATTAGGAGGGGGTCAGCTGTGTGGCACAGTGTTTGGGGAGACACAGAACCCTAGTCTCCCACCCCTCCACCGGTGACACAGTGCAGTGCTGGGCAGCGGTCAGGTGCAGACTGCTAGTGGTCCTGATTGGCCCCGCATGGGACACACGGCCCCGCAGAACAGCCGTGAGTCTTGAAGTTAGTCAGCTCCGAGGAGACCCCCGTGCTCCACCACGCACTGCTCTGTGACCTCCAGGGGAAGTGCCATGACCTCTCCCAGGTTCAGTTTTCGCATGTGAAATTTTGGGGTAATACAGTTTAAGTATCCCTAACCCCAAAATCTGAAATCTGAAACTCTTTGGATGCTGACATGACAGAGCCACAAGTGTCGTCATGTCCTTCCCCACCTGGCCTCATGTGACAGCTCACAGTTCAAACACAGGAGCAGCCAGGCGTGGCGGTACATGCCTGAAATCCCAGTACTTGGGAGGCTGAGACGAGAGGGTGACAGGTTTGAGGCCAGCCTCAGCAACTTAGCAAGATCTTCAGCAATATAAGTGAGGCCTTGATTTAAGATAAAAAATAAAATAAAAAATAGGGCTGGGAGTGAAATTCAGAGGTAGAATTTACCATGGGCTCAGTCCCTAGTATGACAAAAAAAGAAAAGAAAAGAAAAGACAAAACCCAAGAACATTATTGTAGGACTGGAGCTGCAGCTCGTATAGAATGTGCTTAGCGCACACACAAACCTGGGTTTCATTCCCAGCACAAAAATAAACAAACAAAAAAGTATTGCATGAAATCACCTTTAGCCTAGTACATAAGGTATATATGAAACATAAATAAATTTCTTGTTTAGACTTGAGTCCTGTTCCTGAGAGAGCTCATTATGTATATGCAAATATTCCCAAAATCTAAAAAAATCAAAACGCTTCTGGTCCCAAGTATTTCAGAATAATGTAGATCCAACCTGTAACAGGTACTTTGATATCACGGGTCATGGTGACACTTGAGTTGATGTGTGTGAATATTAACTGATTGCAGATCTCAGTGAGTGGTAGTTATCACCATTGCCCTCCCCTCGCCTGGAATTCGCGTCTCCTCGGGCTACCCGCTCACGCCACGGGCCTCTGTTTCTGATTTCCAGGCGTCTCTCTGGGAATCATCTCTCACACATCCCAGGACGAGCGTTTTCTGGTCTCTACAGCCTGAAAATCTTGTAAGTACCGATGTACCACCTTTGACATGAAGATGCAGCGTAGAGAGTTGTGATCAAATCAAGGATTTGTAAGCTGAGCTTTGGGACCACTGGTATGCTTCCCATCTCTTTCTCTCCACTTTTATTTTCACTTACTTTCATTTCTTTGCTTTCATCCTGTCTTTATGATTTGTAAACAGACATGTCATTGTGTCTGACAAGTATGGCCACCCTAGTGGGAAGGGAAGCACCTTTGTTTTGTACTGTGAATACTGGTCTTTGTGGGGCTGAGTTCAGTTACAGTCCCAGAGACCCTCCCTGAGACCCCTCAGGCCCAGAGAGGGACCTGTTTTGGAGGGAAGAATCCATGCGAGTCTCTTCCTCCTCATCTTCCTCTTCCTCTTCCTCTTCCTCCTCCTCCTTCTCCTCCTCCTCTTTGCCTTACTGGGAATTGAATTCAGATCCACCCATATGTCAGGCAGTTGTTCTACCACTGAGCTACATCCCCAGCCTCTCCCTCCCTTCCTTCCTTCCTTCCTTCCTTCCTTCCTTCCTTCCTTCCTTCCTTCCTTCCTTCCCTTCCCCCCCCCCCTCTCGTTGTTGTTATCGGGAATTGAGTCCAGGGGTATTCTACCTCCAAACTCCACCCTCAGCCCTTTTTAATTTTTACTTTGAAACAGGGTCTTGCTAAGTTCCTGAGAGTCTCACTAAGTCGCTAAGGCTGGCCATTCTCAAATCTGCCATTCTCCTGTCTCTGCCTCCCAAATACCGGGATTACAGGCATGTACCACTGTGTCTGGCTTTTGTTTCTTGTTTTGAGACAGGGTCTCACTAAGTTACCCAGGATGGCTTCCAACTTGGTGATTCTCCTGCCTCTGCCTCCCTAGTAGCTGGGACTACAGGCATGCACCACTGAGCCCAGCCCTGTTTCTCTTCTTGAGGCTGACCTTGGCCTCAGTGCCTCCAGTCCTGAGTTTCCATTCTCACTATAAATGTATCTCCCCTTCAGACTTCAGTCCACCCTGTTCCAGCCCCCTGCACCTTTCCTTTGAAGAAAAAGCAGAGTGAGAGTTGGAGGAGACCTTGTGTTACTTCACCTAGCTTCCCTTGTCATTGGACCAAACGACCCATTTTAGAGAAGGGAAGGCTGAGGCATCTCCCCTCATCCCAACCCATGACCACCTTGCCCCAACCAAGACTTTCCTCTCCAAGGTCTTCTCAAGTCCTTACCATAAGTGAGGGGGGAAGAGGCAGACACACAGAGTCTGAAGGCAGCTAGGACAGGTTCCTGGAGAGGGCCCACCATAACAGGGACTTTTTGGGGGAAGAAAATTAGGATTTGGGGAGACTGATCCCTAAGCAATAGACTGAGCTTTGGAAGCTTCTCTAAAGTGGTGAGCTGTTCCCCAGCTCTGCTACTCTCTTCAGCCTTGGCTCTACTTGCAGGTCTTCTTTGTACAGTTGAGTAGGTTGTTGACGGCACAAGAGTATCTGGCTGAGGGGCTGAGAGGGGGTTGCATCCACTTAGAAAGGGATATCTTTAGCTGGGTGTGGTGGCACATGTTATAATCCCACTACTTGGGAGGCTGAGATGGGGAGGATCGTAGGTTCGAAGCTAGCCTCAGCCAACTTAGTGAGGCTCTCAGCAACTTAGTGAGACTCTGTTTCCAAATAAGAAATAAAAAAGGTCTGGGGATGTAGCTCAGAGGTAGAAAGCCCCTGGGTTCCATCCCCAATACCACAGAAAGAACAAAAGACAGGAAGGAAGGTAGGAAGGAAGGAAGGAAGGAAGGAAGGAAGGAAGGAAGGAAGGAAGGGAGAAAGAAAGAAAGTCATTTTCTAATTATCTAGAAGCTTCTATGGGCTAGCAGTGGCCCTTCCTCCACGGTCCATGAGCTTCAGGCTTCCAGCTCTTCAATAATCCACATCTAAGCACTTTCTCATTTTTCCAGATCTTCAGCCTCCGGCACCCCTGGCCCCAGCCTCTTTCTCCATCTGTCTCTAAGTCTCTGACTCTCGGGGTTCTCTGGCCTCTGCCCCTCCCTCCCTGTCTTCTGCCAGTGGAGCCCTCCTGCCTCTGCCCCCAGCTCAGTCGCCTACCTCCCCCATCCTGTGCCTTAGACCTCGCTCCTTCTCTCTCTGCCCCCCCTGTTCCTGCCTCTACCTCCTCTCTCTGTGTTGCTCCCCACAAACACCGCTGCCCCCGGGGGATGGGGTGCATTCTGAACCAGGCGCAGCGCAGGCAGCATGCTGGTGGCATGTCTGTGCCCGGCGGCAGGCTCAGACCTGCAGCCCGGATTAGAGAGCAGGGCTTTGCTTGCTGGGCCTTCAGAAGATGGGAGACTCGGGTCCCGTTCCTAAGACTCCGGCTTAGAGATGAGCCTCCTCTTTCTTCTCTGCCTGCATTAGGCAATAAATCAAAGCCTGGGAGAAACCGCAGGCTGCCTGCCTTCCCCTTCCCCCAACGGCGCCTTGGCACAGCAGTATGGCAGCCAGGAGAGGCTGCAGGTGGGAGTGAGGACAGCCCCCCACTCTGCCAATGACCCTCATTTGTCCCCTTCCTGGTCCTGAAAGCCTGCACACCATTCCTCTGCCTGCAGACCTGCTCTACTTTAGGGACGAGCGGGCAGTCTGGGGAATCTCTCCTGTCACCCAGGTGCCCCAAGCAGAAGGTCCCATGTGTGACCTGGGCACTGAGTCCTCTCTGATGTCTGCAGTTGCAGGTCTTTGGTTTTCCCCATAAGACAAGCAGAGCAACAGCACATGCGCCGCCAGCATAAGCGCCTCTTGCTGTCCCCGCTCATTCACTGCTCCCAGGTTTTCTGTCTGGGTCCTTTCTCTGAGCTACGCCTTCCTGTCTCTGAGGCCTGGCTGTCCTTCTTGTCCTACCAGAGGCAAAGGATTAGATGAAGGGGATTCCCTCTCTGATCTTTTTCCAAGTGACTGCGGTAGAACCCCTCCCTCACGTCCCTCTATGCCCCCCATGCCTGCCCTGGGGGTACTAATCAGGATCCTCTCCTCTTCAGTGGGTTCTCCAAGTCCTCAACTCCACAGCTCTGTTAGTTGTGGATCAAGAGGGCCACCCTGCAAGGAGTCTCCAGCTAGTTCCTATCTGCCCCATAGAGTGTGTCAGTGCAGAGGTCAGTAATGGCCGGCTCGCTGGCTCCCCACTGGCACAGCTCTGAGGGAAATGGCCAGTTGCTGCTGCTGCAAAGCCCAGGCAGCAGTGGCCAGCACTCCTTGTCCTGACCCCAACCCTAGGGCATGGGGCATGTGAGTCTATTAGGCCTCTGGGTCTTTATCTGTAAATGTTCCCTCCCTGCCTTCCCTCGAAGCCTTCTTCCCCACCCAGCGCCCTCCCAGAGAGCCAGCTGCCCCGGGGGGACCTTGGTCCTCTCCTTCCTCTGCAGACCAGCCAGCCTGGTGTGGACCCATCTGGAAAGACTGCTATGGGCCTCTGTTGCCTGTCACCAGACCCAGACCAGGGAGCAGGGGGCTGACAGTCAAGGGCTTGCCTCCCTACGCTGCCTCCAGGAGACTGGGCAGGAGATTTCCCCAGATGTACCACACCTAGTCTGAGCCCAGACACCCCAGAATCTATGACTGTGGATTCCTAGGCTGGCCATCTTGGTGTAAACTAGGGTTCAGAAGGACACTTTCTTGTTTCTAAGCTGGGGTGCATCCCCTCTGAAGCTCTGGCTAGGGGCCACAGACAGCCCAAGGGAAAGCACCTCTTTAGCCCAACCCCAAGGAAATCTCCAGAGCTCATCTCTAATCGACCCTCTGCACACTGGAGGGAGATGTCATAGGTCGATGTCCACTGTGTTTACTTTCCACCTGGCTAGACGGCACCATGCCTGGCCCAGAGCTGGGGCTCCATCGGTGCTTATGAACTGAACTCACCTGACGGGGCACACAAGTCAAGTCATTCAGGAGTCCCGGGCTCTATCTGAGCCTTACCAGCCTGACTCACTGGAGAAGGCTGTCCAGAGCCCAGGGAACTCCTCCCAGCCATTCCTGCCCACGAGGACGAGCCTGCTGCCTTGGTCCTTCCAAGGGAGTGAGCGGCAAGAAGTAGGGCCCAGGGCTTTACCATCATGGGTGTCAGGGAGTGTGTTTAGCCTTCCTCTCTTGGAGGGGGGGGTGGAATAAGTTTTCTGACAGTTTGAGCTATGGGAACTTAAAGGCTGGAAGGCGTAGCTCAGTGGTAGAGTGCTTGTCTAGTATGCACGAGGCCCTGGGTTCTATCCCTGGCAACACACACACACACACACACACACACACACACACACACACACAACTTAAAAACACTGTACAGAAGTCCTGATATATAAAGATGAGGAAAGACTGAATGGAGGAGTCAGGCTCCAGGTTCTATCTTACCTACCTCGAAGAACCTCAAGGCACCTCCACAGAGCCATACTGGGCCCTAAGAACCCACTGGGTGTGGGGGGATCACCTCTGCTATTTTCTGGCTGTGGCCCTCATGGTTACTGTCTCACGGCACCTCTCTGGCCAGAGACATGTTCCCCAGGGCATGAGAAGGCAGGATGCTGAGGATTAGGTTTCTGCTGGGTGCTTGGTTTCACATTGGAATCACCTGAGGCCAGGCGCAGGTACACACACCAGCTACTCAGGAGGATCACAAGTTCAAGTCCTGCCTAGGCAACTCAGCAGGCAACTACCTCAGAATAAAAAAATAAAAAGTGATGTGGTTGTCACTTATTGGTAAGGTGCTTGCCTAATGCGCACAGTGCCCTGGGTTTCATCACCAAGACCACCAAAACAAACAAACAACAAAAAAAAAAACCAACAAAAAAAAACAACAACCAAAGTCACCTGGGAATGTGAAGAACTGCTGATACCTAATATTCCATCCAGAGACTTAACTAGATTGCAGTGTATCTGGACATTGGAAATTTTGAAACCCTTCCAAGTGGTTCTTACATGTAATCAAGGTTGAGAGCACCAGGTTAAATAGACTCTGCCGCACCAGGCAGAACTGGGGCCAGGGAAGAAGCAGGGAATTGATCACAAATGCACTGGCCTGGGAGGCAGGACTTGGATCCTGGTCCTGATTCCTTTGTAACTCAAGGCAAGTCACCTCCCCTCCTGGAGCCTCCATCTCCTCATCTGGGAAAGCAAAGGGGCCACTCCCTTCTAAAGGGCCGTCCAGCCTTTATGACCCAGCTGAGCTTTGATAAAGGAGTGATGGCTGGGGAGTGAGTCCGGGAGGAGCAGGGGAATGGGCCAGGGCCAAAGCCCGCTGCCATGCTGGGCTCTGGCTTGCTGGGTTTTGATACACACACAAGAGAAAGAACTTTCTGCCAACAAGATGGTCAGGCTTGGCATGAGTTGTCCAGGGAGATATTGCATTCCCTGGCCCTGGAAGGAAAATGAAGAGCCCTGTGAAGATGTTGCAGAATCTGTGCTGGTGTTGGGGTGGGGGTACCTCGGAAAACTTAATGATCTTTTTAGATCTCTCTGGGATTTGGTAGAGGGAAGGGCAGGGAGATCTTAAAAGCTAACGTGGGTGGAAATGTATCGAGGAGCTCCTTGCAGGTGGGGCATACCTGTGCAGTGACCAGATCTAGTCTCCTCTGGAGGGCGGGCCTCCGTAAAGATGCCTTTGCATCCCGTGACCCCGCTTTCCCAACTACCACCCTGTGTCATTGCTCCAAGAATGCCCAGTCCTCTGCCTGAAAATCAAGGCATCTTGCCTACTGAGATCTAGAATGAAAAAGTGCTTACCTTTTAGGTGAAAGAAGTGGGTGTCTGGCAGAATAAAGTACTGAGGAGGGCAGGGAGTCAGAAAGCCCCCCTTCTGTGTGCTTTCTGCCCCTGCACGTGGGGTTTTCAGGTGTCTTCAGGAGGTCCTGAATTACTGCCACAGAGCCATCCTGGGGTTCTGTGGCCGGGCCCCAGTTCTAGGAGGGGCAAGTGGTTCATTTCTGCTGGTTGGCTTGTTATTTCTTCAAGTGCAATTATGTGAGGCTGGCCCCCTGGGATAGGCTGGTGTGCTGCTCTGGGGTGCTCCAAATTGTCCCTATAAACAAGGGCTCCACAAAACTATTTGCCTGAAGCTCTGACACCCTAAGTGTGACCTTAATCTCATCTACATACCCCCCTTCCACAAAGAAACCTTAAGCCTCTCAGCTGATGGGTGGGGAAACTGAGGCTGGGGTGAAGAATCTACATTTCTCCCATGTGCTTCCTGGACAAATTTCAGTAGAATCCCACAGATTCTGACTTTTGGCTCTCATAACTTCCTACATCTCTCCTTCCTCCTCCTCCTCCTCCTCCTCCTCCCCTCCTCCTCCTCCTCTTCCTCCTCCTCCTCTTTCTCCTCCTCCTCTCCCTCTCCCTCTTCCTCTTCCTCCTCCTCCTCTTTCTCCTCCTTCTCCTCTTCCTCTTCCTCTTCCTCCTTCTCCTCTTCTTCTTCTTCCTCCTTATCCTCCTCCTCATCCTCCTCTTCTTTGCTCCTTCCTCGCCCTAAAAGCCCTTCTGAGATCCTTTTGCCCCAACCCACCATGAAACCACTGTACCTTAATACCTCTGACTCCCCACTAACAGAGCAGGGAGCTGGGCTCTGAAGCTGAGGCAAGAGAAGGGGTCTAGCTTGGGGCAGGGTGTTCTAGAAGGGGGGCCCCTGGCCCTGCTGCCCCTTCTCCATGTGGCTGTGTGTCCTGAAGCCCCCTCTCTCCCTTCTTTCTCATCTTTGCAGGATGCTGCAGAACAACCAGCTAGGAGGGATCCCCGCCGAGGCACTGTGGGAGCTGCCCGGCCTGCAGTCTCTGTGAGTCACTGGAGGGTCTGGGGGCCACAACTTCCCGGAGCCTAAGTCACAGCCCAGGTTCCCGCCTCACCACTCCCACTCCACGTTCCAGACAGCCAGCTGCTCCTGGCTTCAGTTTCTTCAGGATTTGGGTTGTTGCCGGCAATTGTGTGTGTGTGTGTGTGTGTGTGTGTGTGTGTGTGTGTGTACACTCATGCATGCATTTTGGGGGGGGAAAGGCCCCTTCCAGAGGTCTATGGGAATAAGGCCTCCCAAGGTAGGGCCACCAGGGCAGTGGCTGAGTCCCCTGGCATTTGGAGCAACAGATGGAGACTGTTGCTCCAAAGAAGTGTCAGGAGGGGCCTGCCTCCTCCACCGTGCCCACCCTTGCCCAAGGCCTCTGAAGGAGTCAGGGAGGAGAGACTCAGACACCCACTTCCCCATGGGCCACCTGGAGAGATCATCTCTCCAAGGAACCCTGTAGTTCCTCTCTTGACCAGCAGGGGCATCATGACAGCAAGACTAGGCCTGCCTGCTGGGGGAAGTGGGAGCAGGTGCCTGGCGGTGGGACCCAGCCCTCTGCTATCCTCTGGACCTGATGCTGGATGCTATTCACGCAGTGTACGGCATAAGGCTGGAACATGGCAGGTGCCTCACACATGCCTGCTGAGACACCTGTACCCCATGGGAGAGTGAATGCATATTTTAGGAGAAACCAAAGTTGCTGGACAGGACGGACTGGGGGGTAGCATTTAGCCAGGGAATAGAACTGAGGCACAAGCAGGGTATAGGGCATAGACCTACAGGATCCTCAGCTGAGGGCCCTGCAGGGCATATGGATGTGGAAGCCAGACAGCTCTAGATTGTCCTGACTCCTTAAGTGGAAGGAGGTGGGAAGGTAGCCTTTCTCCCCATGACTAACACCGGGCTCCATCCCAATAATAATTTTTTAAAAAGGCAGATGTGGCGGCACACACTTGTAATCCCAGGACTCAGGAGGCTGAGACAGGAGGATGGCAATTTAGCAAGGTCCTTCAGCAACTTAGTGAAATCCTTTTTCAAAATGAAAACAAAGCAGGGCTGGGGGTATAGTTTGAATGCCTCTGAGTTCAACTTCTAGTACCCAAAAAACAAAAATGGGGCCAACATGGGGGTCTTAACTAGCTAGTAGTGCCACATCCAGCATGGTTGGGGCTTTCCACCCCTCCCGGCCCTGGGCATCCTCCGCCTTCCTGCTGTGGGCCTCTATCTCAGTGTCTGCCACTTTGCTACCTGATCGGCCCAGTGGCAGGACCTGCCTCCATTCATTCTCTCCGTTTACCCTCCACTACAATATGCCTAGGCCTTTGGCCCCGGCCACCTCTCCCTCCATCCAGCACCACCTCTGGCCAGGGCCAGGCAGCCCAGCCTCCTCTAGGAGCCAGGGTCAGGAGATGAAAGGCAGCAAAGCCTGTGCCTGCTCCCCGCTGGTAGAGCAGACTAAACATTTGCTTAGGGCACCAGCAGGAGCAGGGGCAGCCGAAAGTAAGAGGTGGGGGGGGGTGTGGGGTTGACATTTCATCCAAAACGTCAAAGAGGACTTTAGGGGGAAAACTTGGACTTCCTTGAACTTATTTTGAGGTTGTTTTATATAATTTTTAGATTTTGGATTACATTTTTGGCTTAGATTTCTGAAAGTCTTGCTTTCAGACTAGGCATGGAGATCCTGAGCTATCTGAGCTATAGAGGCCGTTTTCCCCTACATTTTTCTGGGAAGTGGATAGCCCCTGTGGCTTCAAGAACTAGGTAATTAACATCCACCTCCAGCCCCATTGCTCCCTGTTACCTGGATGAATTGGAGCAGGGCACAAAGTCCCCCTACCAAATGATTAGATTTTACCTCTTACAATCCTATGAGAAAAGCACCTGCCTACAAGGCAGAGAACTTGACTTCAAGGACTCTGGGCCTGACTCTCACGTCGCTTGCCTGGGCTGTTGATGATCTTCCCTGTTTACCTCACAGGGTTGTCACAAAGATGAAATACATAATAAGTGTGAGGGGAGTCTTCAAAAAGGAAGCGCCACCCAGACCTATTTTTATACTTTTTTATTTGGAAACAGGGTCTCTTAAGCCAGCGCGGCTGGCTTCGAACCTGTGGCTTCGAACCTGTGCGATCCTCCTGTCTCCGCCTCCCTAGTGCGGGGATTACAAGCGTGCGCCACCATGCCCGGCTCATCAACTCATTCATTTTACAGGTATTTTTGGGGCCGTCCTGAGGCAGCAAAACCTGAGTTCAGTCTCAAAAGATTAGGAAGTGTCAGTCAGATGAAGGGTTGAGGAAGGATGTCGCAGGCAGAAAAAACAGTGCCTTCAAAGGCTCAGAGATAGGAGAATGAGATCAGGAGAATTGCAGGAGGGGTTTTGGCTGAAGTGTGTGTGTGTGTGTGTGTGTGTGTGTGTGTGTGTGTGTGTGTGTATGTGTGTGTGTGTGAAGAAAGGCAGTAATGCAACTTGAAGATTCTGTGTGGTAGGTGTTGTATCCTGAGCTTTTGGAAGCTGGGGGATTCAAGAAGGGACCGACCCCCTCACCTCAAAGTGAGGTGCTACTGCACCTAATCTAATTCGGGTCCCTTCCAGGTTGCTAATTTCAGAGAAGTGGGAGCAAAGGGCAGTGCTTGGAGCACCCTGTGTGCTCGCCCTCCTGGGTCAATTTTTCTATGCACTGATTCTTCCTACACAACCGTCTTCAGTAACTGCTCTCTCTGATATCAGATGAGGAAGCAGTTCAGGAGCTCTTCCAAGTCAGAGCTGGTGAGTGGGAAGCAGGCCCACGCCACAGTCGTGTTTGGGCTCCAAAAGCTGGAAGGAAGGGAGGCCACCTTTCAGTGGTCAGCATCAGGTGACCCTCGTGCCTCCCCAAGAGGACCAGCAAATGGAACTGCTCTGCTCTCTGTGGGATCATGGATTCAGTCATACAGAGGGTACACCTCTGCCTGTGCTCCTCCAGGAGTGGGGTCCCCCCACAGAACAGGCCAGGTGTACCCACATCTTGAACAGGGACCTTTCATCTCTGGAAGGAAGGATCCCTGCACACACTCTGTGGGCATTCCTGGAGCCTCAGAGAAGGATCGGCCCTATTCTTCTACCTTCTAACTGTTAGAACAAGACTTGGGGCAGCAGGAACTAGGTTTGGGGGAGCCCAGAGCGGGGCTGGGGAAGGGGATGGGAGCAGCCAGCCCGACATTCCAGGATCCAGGTACCAAATCAGACGTGGCGCATGAGCTGTTTAGCTTGGCACCTGGGCTGGCAGCACCCAGCTCCGTTAACACCCGCCTCCCTGGACACACTTGCTTCCTCCCCGGCTGATGTGGGAGGGGGAGGGTGGCCACACCAGACGTGTCACACCAGGCTTGAGCCCGGGCCAAGAGAAACCACTGGAAGCCAGTGGAGCTTGGGGGAAAATAGAAACTGGGTGGGGGCGAGCAGGGCCAGGGAAAGCACATGGAAAAGCAGACCATAGCTCAGAAGGAGCTGGGCACTGGGTTGGGTTGGGACCCCGCTGCTCCGGCTGGCTGGTCTCAGGAGAAGAGTCAGAAAAGCACCGTGGCATGAGAAAAGGGGAGAAACCAGAAAAAAAAAAAAAACAGCACAATCCTGGCCACCCTAGGGGGGGAAATGCATAATTACAAAGGACAGCCACATGAAACTGACCTACAGTATATGGAACCGGGGAAATTAATCAAGAGCAGCGCCAGTCTCCTAACTGAAACCCACTAGAACCACCACAGCCCCTCGGCTCAAGCCAGTCAATCTAAAACAGATTGGCTGCCTGCTGCTGACGGTGAAGAGGTGGAGCAGGGAGGCAGAGTGAATAGATGTAAACGTGCTCGTGTGCTCGTGGCCACAGAGAGATGTCTGGGCTGCAGGCAGGGAGGGATGTTCCCCACTCAGTACACTTTACTATGTTGAGCGCATTCTCTGTCTCATTTAATCTTGAAAGCCCCATAAGGTCGCTTCTATCGTGTCTCTTTTTACAGATGAGGCAACTAAAGCCCAGAGACATTAGAAAACTTGATTGAGTTCACACCGCTGGGATAGAGCAGAGCTGAGATTTTGGTTTGCTTCTGACTCCAAAGTACCATGTTCTGAATGTCTCTCCTTCATTACCTCTCCAAAGAGACTCTGTTTCAGGATCTAGCAACTTGGGTTTAAGTCCTGGTTCTGTGACTGCTAGGAGGAAAGCCACTTCCCTCTTTAACCTGAGGCTCCTCATCTCTAGAATGGGAGGCTCCAGTGGGACGATTGGCAGACAGGTATCCAAAGAGAATGTTAAGATGCAGAGATGCAGGAATTTCCTGATGGGTTCCTGGCCCTGCTCCTGAACTGCTGATGATTACCTTGCGCTTGCTTTCTTTGGGACTCAGTTTCTCTCTCTGTGCAATGGAAAGTGTCTTTCTCAAACCCTTCCAGCCTCCTGGGAATGCTGCTCAGTTGGATGAGGAGGAAAGGCCTGTGTGTCTTCGGGAGAAACTGGCTGAATTATTCTGTCCAGTGCCGGAAATCCTGTTAGTCACGGGATAGAACGTGTCCCTAGGGAAAGCCAAATGCAAGGGGCTTCTGGGCAGGCGTACCCATCCCATACCTCTGTCCCTCCTTCAAGGGGCAGTTGCACCCTAGGCTGATGCTCAGGGCCAGCCTAACAGGAACCAGCACTGGGATGGCACTCCGCACAGGCAGGTCACTCCCACCTAATATCCCACAGTGCTCCTCTAGGAGGGCCACTATTTGTCTCATCATCCCTATTTTTTATATGAGCAAACTGAGGTGCAGAGGGTGAAGTGATTTGTAGCAGAGCCAGGGTAAAAACTCAGGTGGCCAGGCCCAGAGTCCAGGCACACACCTGTGGGTGCTAGGCTGCCTCTCGACAGCCTCCAAGCAAGAATGAAGAATGGCCATCTGTGGACTCTGGGCATCAGGGTATCTCTAGACTGGTCTTGGATGCTGAAGGCTCCTGATTGGCCTGGACTTTATCTGTAGTGTTTTAGAGTTAAGTGGAGCCTGGTTTCCTGGGGGTGGAGACCACTGACATGGTGGCATCAGCGTTGACCTCTGGAAACCCTAGGCTTTGGCCAGAATCCCCAAGGACTCTGTGAGAGAGGGCTCGAGGCTGGCCATGCCTAATGGCCTCCCACTCATGAAGAGCAAGGGCAGCTCTAGGAGCCCTGCTCCAGCACGAGCTCTGCCATCTCACCCAAGCTGTGATATATGGAACTGGATACAGGCCATGTCCAACATGCTCTGGGGGGCTAGAGATGAAGCTGGAGGTGGAACCAAGGAGGGCCTTGGTGAGGGTAGAGGAGCTCGGCCATGACTTCTCTCCTCACTCACAGCCTTCTGGGCCTACTCCCAGTGAGAGGCCTGGGCCATTTCAGAAGGAGCCACTTATGTAAGAAAAGAAGAAGGACATCATGGGAGGCCAAGGAAGGTATCTTTGGGAAGGGACTAAGGATGGAGAATGGGGGAATGCAGTCATGGATAGAGCTTACAGAGCCATGATTCTCAAGGTGTGGTCCCCAGAGCAGCAGTAGCATCTCTTGGGAGCCTGTTAGAAATACAGTTTCAAGCCGGGCGTGGTGGCGCACGCTTGTAATCCCAGCATTTGGGAGGCTGAGACCGGAGGATCGCGGTTTGTGGACAGCCTCAGCTACTTAGTGAGGCCCTTTGCAACTCAGTGAGACCCTGTTTCAAAATAAAGAATAAAAAATTGGGCAGGGGCTGTAGCTTGGAGGTCAAATGCCTCTGGGTTCCATCCCCAGACCCGCAAAAATAAAAAATAAATAAATAAAAAAGAGAGAAAGAAATATGGTTTCTCTTGCTGGGCGTGGTGGCGCACGCTTGTAATCCCCGCTCTTGGGAAGTGGAGACAGGAGGAGCATGCAGGTTCGAAGCCAGTAAGGGACCCTGTTTCCAAATAAAATATAAAGTAGGTCTGGGAGTGTAGCCTGGAGGCAGAAGGGTTTCCAGGAACCCCAGTACCATCAAAAAAAAAAAAAAAAAAAAAGAAAGAAAGAAAGAAAGAAAGAAAGAAAGAAAGAAAGAAAGAAAAAGAAAAATAAAGAAATACAGTTTCTCAGGCCCCAACCCACAGCTATTGGATCAACGTCTCTGGGGGTGGTCCCAGCAACCTGTGTTTTAGCAATTGCTCCAGGTGATTCTGATGCATGCTGAAGATTAAGAACTGATTTGGAAGGGAGGGATGCATTCCTTTCCTAGGATTGTCTTAATACATTCCCACACTCTGGCTTGCAGCAATAGAAATGTATTTTCTCACAGTCCTGAGCGGCAGAAGTCTGAAATCAAGGTGTCGGCAGGGCTGCGCTCCCGCTGGAGGCTCGAGGACAGACCAGCCTTGCCTCCTCCAGCTTCCGGTGGCCACGGTCCTCCAGCCCCGCCTTCTGTCTTCATATGGCCTCTTCTTCTCATATAGGAAGAGCATATGGGGTGGGAGGCAGGTGGGATCGGGGTGCATCTGACATTCTCACACAAAACTCACTTGTCATTTGACTCAGTGCCCAACCAAAGAATCCTGATAGTCTCACCTCAAGATCCTTAATTGGATTAAAAAAAAAAAAAAAAACACCTTTTTCCGAATAAGATCCATGCACAGGTTCTGGGAATTAGGACGTTGACATACATACCTTTGGCGGGGGTAACCAACTCACGGCAAGGGATAAGATGAATAGGGAATGAATGAGTGAGCCTGGGGCTTGTGGGAGAGTGCCTAGGTTAAAGCTAAGGTTGCGGTATCAGGAAGAAAAGAGGAGGGTGAGGAAAACAAGCCCGTGAGCCAGCTGTGCCTGCAGCGAGGGGACCTTGCAGAATGAGGCCCAGAGCCAGGAGAGGGGAGCAGTCTGGCCCTGAGTTCTGGGGAGCTCCAGTCCAAAATCCTATGGTGAAGTTGCCTGGTCTGCCATGAGAAGCCTTCCACACTGCCCCGAGCTCTACAGGTGATCTGATGAATACTGGCAGCACCCCCAGCTTGCCTCCCAGCCAGGGGGTCACTGGGACCCCTGTGTTGTGCCTTGGGGCCCAGCTGAGGGGTCCCCGGGGATGCGCGAGGTGGCAGATGGCCCCCCCAGCGCGGCTATTTCAGGCTGCATGATTATATGCTGCCGGATTTGGATCTTCCCAAGGTTCCGGGAGTTGATTACTACATGTCTAGGGCAGAGGCTACTCTGAGGTGGGCGGGTGGGCAGGCCGGCAGCCCCCTGCAGCCCATGAGGGTCTGAACACGGGTAATTTGGCTCCTGCGAGATGGTAGGAGAGTGTCCGTGGTGGGCTGGGCCCTGGGACCTGGTGGTGAGTCTTTCGGCCATAAATGCTGGTCTGGAACAGACTTGGCCTCAGCTGGGCCACCCAGAAGCAGTGTGGTGACTTGGCCCCAAGAGAGGACCACAGTGCAGGATTGCTTCAGCTCTCTTACAGACCCTCACTGTGATGCCGGGGGCCTTCTGGGGCCACACATTCTCTGACCGGGCCCCATGGAGCTCCAGAACCCAGGCCTGAGAGACCCCAGGGAGGCAAAAACACCTAGGGTGTTGGGAACTGGTAACTCAGATTTGGTTTAGGGACAAGTGAGTTCCCGGGCAGAGCCAAGAGATGGAACAGCCCCTCCCCTGGGACAAAGACAGAAGCAAGTTCTCTCAGCTCCCCTCTGGTTGAGCTAATGCCCTTTCTTGAGCAGCAGATGCCACAGCAGAGTTTTGGCAGTGTTCTGGGAGTGTCTGAAAAGAACAGGAGATTCCACCATAGCTGTTTCTCCATCCATCCATCCATCCATCCATCCATCCATCCACCCACCCATCCACCTGCCCATTTATTCTTTTTAGCTTTACAGAGCATTTGAAATACCTGGCACAGAAGCCAATGAGATAATAAAGCAAGGGTCCTGACTTCTAGCAGCTTGTGGTTTGGTGTGAGGATGTCAGATACACCCCGATCCCATCTGCCTCCCACCCCATATGCTGTGGGCATAAGTTCTGGAGACAGGGAAGCCCGTGCAAGTGAATGTATATATAAAAATACAGTATAAAGGGGCTGGCTAAAGTGATGAGAACCAGGTGAGGCCTGGTGTGGAATAAGAATCATGATGCTAGTTAATATCCGTGGAGTACTTACTGTGTTCCCAGGCTCTAGGCTAACCCTTAGCAGACATCTTCTCATTTATTCCTTGCAACAAGTCTCCAAGGGAGGTGCTGGGATCTCTACCTCACAGATGAGCAGATGAAGAATTTGGGAGCAGGTCACAGGATTGGTAGATGGTGCGTCTGATTTCCTAGCCCTTGTACTCTTGAGTCTCAACAGAAGTCTACACTCTGCAGAAGGGCAGCTGTGAGGGGCCCTCGTCAGCTTGGTTCCCAAGGCTGTTCTGCCTCACAACACAAGAGAAACCTAGAAAATGCCCATTCCCAGGCCTCTCCCAGATTGCTAAATGGGAATCTTGAGGCCTGGGGTTGAGGAATCTGAATTTTAAAAAATTCTTCCTTGGTGATTGTGATGCAGAGCCAGGTTTGGGAACCAGTGTTCACATCCTTGCTTCTCCAAGGATTCATGGACCTGTGGCACCAGCATCGGCACACCTCAGGAGTGTGCGCATATTCCTGCACTCTACCCTTGACCTACTGAGCTAGAATCTGTACTTGCAAGACCCACCTCTCTACCCTCCGTGTGATCCTGTGACCAGGAGTATCTGGGAAAGCCTATCCAGAAGTGTGGCACCTGTCACATGGGAGACGCCCTAAGAAAGCTTCTCTTTCTTCCCCTCCCTTCTGTCTCCTCTCTTCTACCAATCTTGTCCCAAACAGCAGTGGTGTGGCTCCAAGGAAGGGGATGGGGCTGAGGTCACCTCTGCTGAAGGGCCCCTGTGGCATCCAGCCATAGAAAGGAACTGTGCACCCCACTCACCAGGCAGCAAAAGCAGGACACCCTGAAACCCCCCTCCAGATGAAAAGTTGACTTCTTCTAAGAGACACGGGGAGAGTGCAGAGGTCTAAGGGGCCACACTTGCCTTTTTTCCTCAGAAAAAACTGCTTTGCAAGGGAACAGAGATTTCCTTTTGGTGGGATGCCAGGGACCCTCAAGGCATTATTTCTTTTCTTTCTGTCTTTCTTTTTTATTTTTTGGCACTTGGGATTAAACCCAGAGCATCCTACCTCTGAGCCCTTTTTAATTTCTTAGTTTGAAACAGGGTCTTGCTAAGTGGCTGAGTCTCATAACTTGCTGAGTCTGGCCTCCAACCTGCTGCCTCAGCCTCCCAAGTACTGGTATTACAGGCATGTGCCACCATACCTGGCCAGCACTGCATCCTTTTGACAGCTGCCGCTCACGACAGCTCGCCCCCATAAACACCGTGGGCTTCACTCCTCCCTTGCCACAGACCCCTTCCAAGCATTCAGAGTCTTGTTAGAAGGATTGGCTAGAGTTGTTCTAAGGGCAGACAGGGAATGAGCTGACTTCAAACAGGTGCTCAGGCTGCTGAGGGAGGGAAGCCACTCTGACGAGAGTCCCCCGGATGGGGTCACATTCCAGAGCAACTGATCTGAGGGCTACCCGGTTGGAGTGGTCACAAAGGCTCATAAATAGAGCATCCCATTTCTGAGGAAGAAGCAGGTCTGGCCTGGGTTTCAGCTGGCTGCCACTCCGCCACTAAGTGCTCGGAATGCTGCCACCTCCCTCTGCCACGTGGTTCCCTCACCTGTAGACAAGGCCAATGGACTGGATGACCCCACGGTGCCGTCCATCTCTGGTATTCTAGGGCCCTGTGGTCTCAGTGGGCAGCCTCCACCCACTCAGCCTCTGCCCTCGGCTGGGGCAGGAGCCTGGGGCTCTCAGTGCCTTTTCCAGCTGGCAACTGGCAGCTACCTGGGCTCATAAATAGGTGGAAAATTACTCAGAGACTCTCAAAAAAGGCCACTCTTTCCCAGCCCCTGACCTGTCCTGTCCCTCCAGGATGTCTGAGGGCCTGGGGGCAGGGATGTGGCACGGGAAAGGGCTGTCACAGGCTGCTACAGGTGCTGCCTCCCCTCTGCCTGGCTGCCACCGAGCCTCCTGGCCCCTCTCACTGCCTCTAGTCCCCACCTGTATTTCCATCCCCTACATGTGAGTGACTGCTGGGGAAGAAAAAGGGGTTCTTAGGCTTGAGGACTTCGGTAGAAAACCCCTGGGGCCATAAGATACAGGGGGGTGGGTGGCTATAATTGCCACTGCCCATCTTAACTGAGATTGGCCTGCTGTCCTTTCCTTGAGTAAAAAGGGGCATGCGTTAGCCGGGCGTGGTGGCGCACCCTTGTAATCCCAGCATTTGGGAGGCGGAGACAGGAGGATTGCAGTTCGCAGCCAGCCTCAGCTACTTAGTGAGGCCCTCTGCAACTGAGTGAGAGCCTGGTTCAAAATAAAGAAAAAAATAGGGCAGGGGGTGTAGCTTGGAGATAGAATGCCCCGGGTTACATCCCCCGTACTGCCAAAAAAAAGGGGGGCATGCATGGCCCTCTTCCCCCTTGCTGTGTCTCTTAGAAGAAATAAACTCTCTCTTTAGGTGTTTTCAGGGTGTCCTGCCTTTGTTGCCTGGTGAGTGGGGAACAACACCTTTCTAGGGTTGGAGGCCCCAGGGGCTCTTTAGCAGAGGTGACCTCAGCCCCACCCTGTCCTCAGAGCCAAGTCACTGATCTATGGGACAAGACTGGTGGAAAGAAAAGAAGACAGAGGAAGGGAAAGAGGGCGAAGCTTTCTTTGAGCATCTCCCGGGTGACAGGTGCCAGAGCATCAGAACCACAGATCCTCTTACTGAGGCTCTGCTCTGCAGCGCCTCCAGCTGCCACCCTGGGCAGGTTCTTATCTTCCCATGGACTCTGTGACCACCTGTACACTGATGGTTCTCATGTCTACATTGCCAGCCTACATCTCTACTGGGATGACCCAGCAGTGCCTCCGGATGAGCCCCTCCGCCGCTCCACCCCATGGTGGTCCTTCACATTCTTTGTTTTGGGGAATAGTGCCATTCGTTTACTTCCCTACTCAAGAAGTGTGTCATCTTGGAGTCCTATACACTTCTACATCCAATCAGTTGAGTTCTGGTGACTATACATCCCCATTATTGTGAAATAAGTCATCTTCTTTTTACTTCCCTGTGCCCACCTTCATCTGCCACCATCACCCCTTGCCTGGAATAGCTTCCTATTCCATTGCAAAGGTACCACAGTCTCTCTACCATGCTGCCGCAGCCGGATTCCCCCTTCTTTTTTTTTTTTTTTTTTTGTACTGGAGGTTGAACCAAGAAGCATTCTGCCTCCGAGCCATCCCCCAGCCCTACTTATCTTATTTTTTATTTTAAACAAGGCTCAAGAAGTTGCTGAGGCTGGCTTCTAACCTGCAATCCTCCTGTCTCAGCCTCCCAAGTATTGGAATTACAGATCTGTGCTACCATGTCTGGACCAGGTGGGTCTTAAAACACAAATCTGATCATGTTGCTTTTCTGCTTAAATTTTCTCAGTGAATCCCAGTCATCCTGAAGACAAAGCCCCAAACTCTGTAAGTTATAAGACATCCCATGACCTGGTTCCTTCCCACTGCTCACAACCTCCCTCCTATTCCACGCTGTCGCAGACGGCAGCTCGCATTTCTCTTGGGCCTGCAGCCTCAGCTCCGGCTCTCTGCTGTTGGCTCTACCTAGGATTCCCTCCCATTTCTCCTCCTCACCTCTAACTCATCCCTCTCACCTCCTGCTCATTCTAGGTCATTTTCTCCCATGACTCACCCTGCAAGAGGCTTGGCTGGTTCCCAGATCCCTTCAGGTGCCCCAAGATGCACACAGAGCAGCTGTGATGCTACCGCCCCGCTAAAGATCCTGCACCCCACTCCCCAGGCCATGCAGGCAGGGCGCCCTGAGAATGCCTCTGGAGAAAGACTTCATTTCTTCTAGGAGGCATGGTGAGGTAGAGAGAGCTAAGGGGCCAGGCTTGCCCTTTTTCCTCAGAAAAGAGACTGCTCTGCAAGGAGACAGAATCATCAGCTAAGTCAATCGATGAAGAAACAGGGTCAGAGAGGGTAAGCAATTTTCCCAGTAACACAATTTGTAAACTCCAGAGCTTGAATTTGAACTCAGGTGTGTTTGATTCCTGAGTCTATGCTGTGTGAGTGTGTGAGTGTATGTGTGTGTGAGTGTGTGAGTGTATGTGTGTGTGTGTGTGTAGGGGAGGGCACTGGGGATTGATCCCAGGAACAGTCTACCTTCAAACTACACCCCCAGCCCTATTTTGTTTTATTTTAAAACTGGGCTTCATTAAGTTGCCAAGGCTGGTTGCAAATCTGAGCTCCTCCTGTCTCAGCCCCCAAGTCCTGGGGTTATAGGCATGCACCACCATCCCCAGCCGAGTTCCTGCTCTTTCTATCAGACTTACTGCCTCCTCTTTTCCTCCATATTTTTTCCCCAGAATCCATGAGTTCTGAGGACAGAGCAGGTTGCCCTTCCTGTTCTCCACTGTTCCTTTGAAGGGAGATGGGACAGCACGCTCAGCTGGGAGGGGAATGGGAGCAGGAAAGCTGCCCCAAGGGGTCAGGAAGGAGAACCCAAGAACACAACTCACAGCCTAATGTGGGCAGTGGATGGCTTCGGGGTGAGAGTGTAGGGTTCTCTGTTCTGGGTTTGTGGGCAGGGGATAGAGGGGTGGCTGTGGGCCTCCGCCATCTGACTGGGTTGTCAGGATCTATACCTTAGAGTATGTCTCAGCCTAGAAAAAACAGAATAAACTCTGTGTGTGTGTGTGTGTGTGTGTGTGTGTGTGTGTGTGTGTGTTACTGGGGATTGAAGCAAGGGACATTCTACTGCTGAGCTGCACCCCCAGCCATATATATATATATATATATATATATATATATATATATATATATATATATATTTGGTGTACTGGGGTTCTTGGAAACCCTTCTACTTCCGGGCTACACTCCCAGCCCTATTTTTATATTTTTATTTGGAAACAGGGTCTCTTAAGCCAGCGCGGCTGGCTTCGAACCTGCGCGATCCTCCTGTCTCTGCCTCCCAAGCGCGGGGATTACAAGTGTGCACCACCACGCCCAGCTATCTTTTATATTTTTAAACAGGGGCTCACTAAGTTGCAGAGGGCCTCACTTAGTTGCTGAGGCTGGCCGAGAACCTGTGATCCTTCTGTCTCAGCCTCTCAAGTACTAGAATTACAAATGTGCACCACCACACCTGGCTTAAACTAGTTATTTTTGAAAAAGCCATGCAATACCTTCCAAAGCCAAGAATAATATTATTTAGAATTCCCTGCTACTTGAGGGTGATCTATGTCCCCCCAGCTGCCCCCCTCCCAGCCTTTATGGGGAGTAGATATCCTCATAAAATGAAGAGACTGAGCTGGGAAGTAACTGTGAAGCCTGACTTGGGGGCATTCATAATTTCCGGAGTTCCAGGTTGGGGTGGGGGTGGGGATGGGATGGAGAGGAAGCCTCGGGATCCATTGCAGCCAGGGAGCTAGGAGGCTCTATTCCCCAGAGGGATGCTCCCCCCAGCCCATTCCCCTTTCCTTCCTGCTCTGCCAGCTGCAGCTGACAGGAATGGGGCTGCTGGGCCTCCTTGGGGAGCCACCGGACCTCCTGGGCCGAAGCAGCTGTCTGGGCCTCCAGCCCTAGCTCCAGACACTCCCTGGGCCCCCATTAACCTGCCTCTCAGCTGCACATCTGCTAACCTGTGGCTTGAAGGACCTTATAGTAAAAAGCCCTTCAGAACATCTGCAGTGTGGGGGTGGGGACCCCACCTGGAAGGGAAAGGAGGTGGAAAGTGGGAGAGAGAAGGATCTAGAGCAGAGGAGGGGAAAGAAGACTGCAGAGGGAGGGCAGACTGGGGCATGCAGGGCAGGAGAAGGTGGCCGAAGGGATCGGAAGATGGGCCCTTCCGATCATCAGAAGGCGCCAATCATCAGATGGCCTGAGTTCAGTAATCTCGCTCCTCTGATCAAAAGCACCCTCAGAGCCCTGACCAACTTGGGCAAATCTTTCTTCTTCGGATTCTTCCTGTTTTCACCCTGGTGTCCCTGTTCCCTGCTCTCCACTCCCGCAAAGCCACCTGTCCCCTCCTTCCTCCAGCTCCCCAAACCTGTTCCCTTCTACCTCCAGGCCTTGGCTTCAGTCCTTTCTCAGGCTTGGATATTTCCCCTTCCTCGCTGCCAATCCTTGCTTCTCTCTTGCCTGCACTGCTGCAGGACTCACCTCCTCCAGAAAGCCCGCCTAGAACGACTCCATCTGAGTCTGCAACACAAAATACCAGGCCCAGGGGGCCTCAATCTGCATCACTTTTTTAGTCTTAGTCTTGGCATTTCAATCTGAAAAGCGGGCGCAGGTCCTGGACTTGTTGCATTGGAGACAAATGCTTCTATAAATGAAAGGTGCAGTGGGTGCTCAGTGACAGGGCTGCTCTGTATTTCAGCCAGCACCAGCTGAGCCAAATGCCACGCTGGACCAGAGCCTGCCAGCAGGTACCTGCAGCCAGAGGCACGGAGAAGAACCTGCTCAGGATTCAGGAGGAGGGAGAGGGACCTGGTGTGGGCATGGACCGTTGTCTAGGTATGGCCTAGACCTAGGGGTTCAGACCCTAAATGGTAACCTTTTGGAAAGTCTGGACATTTCTGAGAAAGGGTTCCTGGAGAAATGGCACCCTTCTTGGCTTGTCCCTTTTCCTGGTAAGACCTGAGGAGCATCCCAAATCAGACTGTGCCCAAGCCGCTCCAAGTCTTGAAAGTGAGAGGGAGGAAGGACAGAAAGCCTGGGGAGCATTGTGCCAGGCTGGTGTATGGTGTCTCTTCCCACCCCCTCATTTCATCACATCCAGCCGGGAGACCCTCCGGTCCTGGATCAGTGTGGGCAGCCCAGGGAATCTGTCTCCTTTCAGCTGCAAGGGTGCAGTGTGATTTGTACTTCTACTTTCTTACTGCTATTTTTTGAAGACCAGCTTTGCCATACATAAAAGATCATAGACAAACTGTCTAAACATTCTGAGTCTCGGTTTTTTTAACCTGTAATCTGGGAGTAATAAGATGGTCATTTTAATATTCATGAGATAACATATAGAAAGACTAAGCACTATTCTGGGTACAAGCATACAGTAAGTGGTAGTCTTATTATTAGTGTTATTATACCCATCTCCAAGACTGTCTCCTATAGTGACATCATTTCCCACTGGCAAAGAGGCACCGAGGCAGGATGATTGGGCATCTCAATTCTACTAACGCTGGCTGTGAGGAACTGGAATAGAATAGACTCTAGGGGCCAGAACTGTGGTCCTTCATTACCCACTGGACTTTCCTGAAAAACTAGATTACCAGAAATGGACAGATGCTTCTCAGTCCTCTGAGCTCAGGACTGGTCCTTCTGGATGGTCAGTGACCCAGCAGCGAGTATATGTGGCTCATTCCTCTCATCACCTTCTCATTGTACAGATCTGTGTTTAAGACATGTTCACAAATAGTCTATGCTGGAGTAGAGCAGGTGCATATGAGAGTCCAGAGTGTGGTGGGAAGGAGCTAGCACTTGCTGGGCATTAGCTGTGCTGGAGTTTTGTTGTTATTGTTATTGTTTTGTTTGTGGCACTGGGGATTGAGCCCAGAGGTGATCCATCTCTGAGCTATACCCCCAGCCCTTTGGCACTGGGGATTGAACCCAGAGGTGATCCATCTCTGAGCTATACCCCCTAGCCCTTTTTTGTTTTGTTTTGTTTGAAATAGGTTTGGTTTGAAATTTTATGTTTTGGTTTGACTTGCTAGGTTGCTGAGAGTCTTGCTAAATTGCTCAAACTCGTGATCTTCCTGTCTCAGCCTCCCAGATATTTGGCAGGTGTGTGGCACTATGCCCAGCTGTGCTAGGCTTTGAAGGCAGAAAAAGGGGTTGAACTGGTGGAGATGACAGGACAGTTTGGAGCCTGGAATGATGTAATCCCAGTCCTTGGGAGACTGACACATAGGATCACAGGTTTCAGACCAGCTTCAGACACTTAATGAGACCTTGTTTCAAAAATAAAAAATAAAAAAGGCTGAGGATGTATCTCAGTGGCAAAACACCCTTGGTTCAATCCCTTTGTTTGTCTGTCTGTCTGTCTCTGTCTCTGCCTCTCTGTCTCTGTCTGTCTGTCTGTCTGTCTGTCTCTCTCTCTCTCTCTCTCTCTCTCTCTCACACACACACACACACACACACACACACACACACACACACTGTTGTGCTAGGAGGGGAAGAGCCTGGGCAAAGGATAAAACCATCAAATTGGAGGTGTTGGGGGGGGGGGTTACTTTTGATCTGGAAACTGGCAGCTTGGTGTCGGGCTAGCTTTGCGTGCTTACAGTGCTGTCTGCCAGCCTGCCTGGGAGAAGATCTGTGTGTAGGAGTTGCCAAAGGCTGGGTCCTCCGATGACCAGCTAAGGACTGTCTTACAGGCAGTGGAGGCTACTGCGGGGGCTTTTAGGGAGACAGATGCCTCTGAGAGAGCACAGTGGCCCAGCTGTTCACAGTGGCTCCCAGAGCCTCTGCTGGGGACCATAAGTGAAGCTAGTTAGGAGGCCTCTGCAGGATAGAGCCTGGACCACAGCAGTGCCTTGACACTTCAGTGCCAGGACCCAGGATCAGTTGGGTGGAAGATGCAGGAATAGGTGGGATGCAGCGAACATGAGATGAAGCAAATAAGTCTCTTTCTGGTGTACACTTCCAAATCCTTTCCTCCTTAGCGCCCTTTCTGCTCAGACTCCAGGCTCCAGGAATGCTCCCTTGCTGGCCCCCTTGTCTCAGTGCTCCAACAGCCCAGGACTTAATTATACACTGACGTACTTTGTTTTTAAAAAACATGTTTATTTTTGTTCTGACTCATTGTAGAAAATTTAGAAAATACAAAAAATAAAAAGAAGAAAATAAAAATCACCCGTAATGCTACCACCCAGGCATAATGCCTGTTGACATTTCTGTGTACTTTTTTTGTGAGCACACACACGCTTCCTTTACAATCCATTAGGATGCATTATATAGGGGTCTGCTTTCCTGTCTCTTCAGCATGACACTCATAGATCACTAGTTGAAGAATTTTAACTCAAAAATACTTTTTTGAATTGTAATATAGTTAGTTTATCTAGCATAAAGTCCACTCTATTTTAATTTTGTAATTCAGCAGTTGTTAGTATATTTATAAAGTTATACAACCATCACCACTAAGTCTCAAACATTTTTGTCATCCCCCAAAGAAAAACTTTGCTCATTAGCAGTCATTTCCCGTCTCCCATTCCCCACCCCGCAACAACCTCTAATCTACTTTCTGTCTCTGGATTTTCTCTTCTGGATATTGCATATTAATGGGATTATAAATATGTAGGTATTTGTATACAGCTTCTTCAACTTAGCATATACTCTCAAGGTTCATCCATGTTTAATTAGCATGCACCACCACCTCACTCTTTTTATAGTGAATAAACCATATTTTGTTTTCCTTATTTATCACTTGGTAGACATTTGAGTTCTTTCAATATTTTTCACCTTTTCATTAAATTTATTCCTAGGCATTTTATCCTTGTTAGTGTTAGTGTCATTGTGAATAATTTATTTTCTTGCTTTTTTATTTTTTGGGGGGCTTTTCATTGTCGGTATATAGAAATACAATTGATTTTTGAATATTGATCTTATATCCTGTGGCTTTGCTGTACTTGGTTATTGGCTCCAAAAGTTGCTTTGTGCATTTTAGTTGGATATATTTATTTATTTATTTATTTATTTATTTATTTATTTATTTATTTATTTGGTGGTACTGGGGTTCCTGGAAACCCTTCTACCTCCGAACTACACTCCCAGACCTATTTTATACTTTTTATTTGGAAACAGGGTCTCTTAAGCCAGCACGGCTGACTTCGAACCTGCGCGATCCTCCTGTCTCTGCCTCCCAAGCGCGGGGATTACAAGCGTGCGCCACCACGCCCGGCTTTAGTTAGATATTTTTAAAAAGTCCCTGACCATTTTTTCTGCTATATTTTCTCACCTTCTATTTTATGACATGAACTTTAGTTTTACTTCTTGAGAGTGCCCCCAACACCCTGCCAGAACAGTGCCCTGTTGGAATTAACTGGAATTACACTGTCTATAAATTGAATTGTAGAGGCTTTTCATACTTAAAAAATTTAGTCTTCTCCCACAGGAGCTATTATTTTGGTTATTCAAAACATCTTTTGTGGAGCTGATGGTACACAGCCCAGTGGCAGTGAATTTGCCTTATGTGCATGAGCCCCTGGGTTCAATCCCCTGCACCTAACCAATAACAACAAAACCCATACCTTTGATATATCTTTTTAATTTTTTTTATAGTTTAGGGGTGTTTTTCCTTAAGGATGTATATATTTCTTATTAGATATATATCTATATATTTCTTGTTAGATTTATTTCATGATGCTTATTGGATTTTGTTGTTTATAAGCACTTTTTGGTGGCTATCACTAATAAGAAGGGAGTGTTTTATGAGTTCATTCTCTGTAGCTGTAATGAAATATTTGAATCTAGGTGACTTGCAAAGAAAAGAAGTTTACTTAGCTCCACAAGTCTGGAGATTCCAGGGCATGGTGCCAGCATCTGCTCAGCTCTGATGAGGAGCTTTTGGTAGCTGGAACCATGGCAAAAAGCAGTTCAGGAGAGACCACATAGTAAGACAGGTAAGAGAGAGTCAGGGGTCAAGCTTTTTTTTTTTTTTTTTTTTTTTTTGGTGGTGGTGGTGGTACTGGGGTTCCTGGAAACCCTTCTACCTCCAGGCTACACTCCTAGATCGATTTTTTAATATTTTTATTTGGAAACAGTCTCTTAAGCCAGCAAGGCTGGCTTCGAACCTGTGCGATCCTCCTGTCTCCGCATCCCAAGCGCGGGGATTACAAGCATGCGCCACCACGCCCGGCTTGCTTTTTATTTTATTTTTTTCAATAACAATTCACTCTCATGGGACCTAACTGGGGTCCAAAAAAGCTACATAAATCCCTCCCAAGGGCAGTACCACCTGGTGGAAGTATCACCTTCCACCAGGCCCCACCCCTTAAAGATCTCAACATCACCAACTGGGAATCAGGCTTCCAGGTTTCCTCTGGGGAAACCTCTCACACCATATCCAAACCATAGCAAGTATACACACTCATCTTGCATTTAGTTATGTAATTGAATTTTCTTGTTGATCTTAAAGGTTTTACCACTAGTTATCTTAAATTTATTGGTAGAGGATTTATGAGTATTTAATATTCTTTGTAAATAATAATTATACCTCTATTTTCTATCTTACACATTCTTTCAGAAGAATAATTATTCACAATTATGACAATGAATGTTTCTTGTTCTGGATTTTAGGAAAAATCTCTAGTATTTTCTCATCAAGTATAATGCTAAATATCCTTTAACCTGAATAGTATTTATAATTTTGAGAAAGTATTCCATTATTTCAATATTTTAAATCTCTTTAAAAATTAGGATTCTGGCCAAGTGTGGTGACACACACATGTAATCCCAATGTTTGGTAGGCTGAGACGGGATAATTTCAGATTTAAAGCCAGCCTCAGCAACTGAGTGAGGCTCTCAGCAACTTAGCGAGACCCTGTTTAAAAATAAACTAGGACTGGGGGTGTAGCCTAGAAGTAGACAAAGGCCCATGGGTCTCAACCCCAGTACCATACACATACACACATGCACACACACAAAAATAGGACTCTTAAATGTTTCTGAGCAGCTTTTTAATGTAAGTTAGGACTGTATACATTGGACCTATTATACTGTAATGGAATTCATTATTTTAGCCATCATTGTATTCTTGGGATGACTCCATCTTGGTAGATCATTCTTATTGCATTATGTTGCCAGTAATATAATATTTGTATCCTAGCAAAATATTCATAAATGATAATGGGATATGGTGTATTTTTGTGTGTGTGTGGGTCTGGGATGGAACCCAGGGGGCATTCAACCTCCAAGGTACACCTCCTGCCCAATTTTTTTATCCTTTTTTTAGAAACCGGATCTCACTGAGTTGCAGAGGGCCTCACTAAGTAGCTGAGGCTGTCCGCGAACCACGATCCTCTGGGTCTCAGCCTCCCGAATGCTGGGATTACAAGCGTGGGCCACCACGCCTGGCTGGGATATGGTGTGTTTTTGTGCTCTTTTTTTTTTTTTTGGTGTGTGTGTGTGTGTGTGTGTGTGTGTGTGTGGCACTGGAGATTGAACCCAGAGGCATTCTACCTCTGAGCTACAACCTCAGTCCAATTTTATTTCTTATTTGAAAACAGGGTCTCACTAAGTTGCAGAGAGCCTCCCTAAATTGACTTTGAACCTGTGATCCTCCTGTCTCAGCCTCCTGAGTACGGGATTACAAGCGTGCAGCACCATGCCTGGCCTCTGTGCTCTCTCTTTTGATGGCTTTTATTATTAGGCTAAACTGAGTGAACTGTGTATCATTTGAGCTCTTTCTATCCCTGCAACAATTTGTAAAACATGAGAATTATTTTTTACTTGAAAGTTTGGAAGAACTGACTGATAAATTGACTGGTCCCAGAAACTTTGGGAAGCAAATTCTCTGGTTATGTTTCTAATTTATTCTTTAGCCCTTGGTCTCTTCTGGTTTTCTATTTCTTGGCCAGCTGGGGATTCTATTTCCCTGAAAATTATCCATTTCATCTAAACCTTTTCACTTTGTGCTAATACATTAAATGATTTTGAGGAAATGGTTATTATACCCTGGAAAAATATAAACAATGAGTTTCAACTCCCTTCCAGCCTGTTTTACACTTCCATTTTTAAGGCTTCATTGATTTTTCCACTGTCCTCCCCCTTCCCTGGCCGCCCCTCTCCTTTTTTTTTTTTTTTTTTACATTTCTGCCCCTCAAACTGATCCATCTTGGCATCTCTGTGCTCGGAATGCTGTCTCCTCTACTCAGAGGAAACGCAAGTTCTGTTGGGGTTCCCTCTCTTTGTACCCCAGCCTGGATGCTCTCTCTAGGCAGCGAGCAAGGGTGGCTATGGGGGACGCTCGTATCATTTGCTTTTCAATTGTAAGGATAAAGAAAAGAATTTCATATGTATTCATAAAGAAGAATCATGCTATCCTTGAAGAAACCAAGAATATGGCTGACCTACAGAGGTCACGGTCCACTGCTGCCTGTGGTCCGGTGTCTGAAACCTGTTATTTTTTCATTATTTGAGGAAGGAGTAGCCCCCATGTCTACTACTCCATTGTAGCTGGAGGTGGAAGTAAAGAACTCATTCTCTTTTTTTGGTGGGGGGAGTTTGTTAGGGATTGAATCCAGGGACATTCTAACTTTTAAGCTACAACCCCAGCCCTTTTTATTTTTAATTTTGAAACAGGGTCTCACTAAGTTGCTGAGGGCCTCTATAAGTTGCTGAGACTGGCCTTTAACCTGTGATCCTCCTCTTTTCAGCCTCTCAAGTACTAGGATTACAGGTACGCACCATCATGCCTGGCTAATAACTCCTCATTCTTGAATGCTTTATTCTAATTATCTCTCTTGATTCCCTGCTGTACATCTTTGAGTAATTTTTTCTCAAGCCAAAAATAATACACGGCTACTATATTTTCTGATCCTTACATGGTTAAGAATATATTTTTGTGGACTAACCAGTTATGAAATTTTTGAATCACAATTTCTTTTTCTCAGAAGCCTAAAGCTAGAGCTCCACTTTCCCTCTGGCATGTAGTATGGCAGAAAATTCTGAGATCAGCCATATTACTTGGTTTCTTCAAGGATAGCATGATTCTTCTTTATGAGTACATATGAAATTCTTTTCTTTATCCTTACAATTGAAAAATTTGCCAGACTCTATCTAGGTATGAATGTTTTTCCATTCAGTTTTTTTGGAACAGGCAAATGAATATTTAAAATCTATACTATTAGCCAGGCGTGGTGGCACATGCCTGTAATCCCAGTACTTGAGAGGCTGAGACAGAAGGTCACAGGTTTGAGGCCAGCCTCAGCAACTTCAGAAGATCTTCAACAACTTATCGAGGCCCTGTTTCAAAATAAAAAATAAAATGAGGCTGGAGATGTAGCTTAGAGGTAGAATGCCCCAGGGTTCAATCCTTAGTACTGGAAAAAACTCTGTACTATTTTTTCAGCTTTATATTTTTTCATTTATAACAATCATGTGCTTCTACTCTATTCACTCTGGCTTAATCCTGTGGAATGCCTACAGCTCTTAAGTTCAAACTCAGTTCTCTTTTCTATTTATCTCATCTTCATTTTTATAACTTTCATCTCTTTGTCCTTTTATTCTCACTTCAAGGAGAGTGTCTTGTGTTTGTCCTCCCATTGCAATTCAGTTTTTTTAATTCTGTGTGTGTGTGTGTGTGTGTGTGTGTGTGTGTAGCCAGTTCTATTCTTTATCACTTACAATGCAAATTTGAATGTTGTTCTTTCAACTTCTCTTTCCTTGCAAGCTTACCACATCCTACCGCATTTCACTTGTGTTCCCATTCATCTTTAAAATGTACCTTTATTTTTCCTATTTTATGCTGTTGTTCTTTTATCTCAGCTTTTTAAAAGTGAATTTTTGTTCCTATTTTATAGCGGTCAGGATTACTCATCCCTTACTTATTCTAGTGATAAATTATTTTCAGAAATGACATCTCCTGGGTTTTCAGGATGTTATTATTTCTTCCTTTTATTCAAAAAAAGTATTTATTCAGAATAAAGAACATCATTTAAAATTTTTTTCTCCTTAGCTTTTAAAAATATTTTGGTTTTCAATTGTAATAAAATACACATAACATAAAATTTACTACCACTTTAACTTTTTTTCTTTTTGGTTTGAACCCAGGAGCACTCTGCCACTGAGTTTCATCACCCCCCTACCTTCTTTAAATTTTAAGACAAAGTCTTGCTAAATTACACAGTCTGGCCTTGAACTTGGGATCCTCCTTTCTCAGCCTCCCTAGGTGCTGGGATTACAAGTCTGCACCATCATTCTCAGCTAACATCTGAACTAATGTGTATGTGTATGTGTGTGTGTGTGTGTGTGTGTGTGTGTGTGTGTGTGTGTGTGTGTGGTACTGAGGACTGAACCCAGGGACATTCTATATGCAAGCTACACTCTCAGCCCTTTTTAATTTTTGTTTTGGGGCAGGGTCTCTCTAGGTTGTTGACAATCTCCATAAATTGCTAATTCTCGTCTTGAACCTACAGTCTTTCTGTCTCTGCCTCCCAAGTACTGGGATCACAGGTGTGCACCACCATACTTGGCTACACTTAGAGATCTGTAAGTGTCAGTTTAGTGGCATTAAGTACAGTGACATCGTTGTGCTATCACCACAAATATCTGTCTTTTTTCCTCTTGCAGAAACTGAAATGCTGTGCTCATTAAGCAACAACTCCTCTAGTCTCCCTGACAACATCTACTTTTTGTCTTTATGACTTTGATTATTCTGGGTACTTCATATCAGTGGAATCATACAGTGTTTCCCTTTTGTAACTGGCTGATTTCACCCAGTATAATGTCCTCTAGGTTCATCCATGTGTCAGACTTTCCTCCCATTTTAAGGCTGAATAATAGCCCATTGTATGTATAGATCACATTTTGCCTATTCATTCCTCCACTGATAGATACTGAGTTGTTTCCACCTGTTGGCTATTGTGAATAAGAGTGTACAAATATCTCTTTGAGTCCCTGTCTTTTCTCCTTATCTTTGAATAGAAAAAATAAATAAACCTTATCTAGATGCAGTATTTGTCACTAGGGGGATGATGTGAATTTCCCATGGTTTTGCTCTCTCTCCTTCCGGGGCTAGTTCAATCAGATTTTCAGATATACATCTGGAAAGAAGGTCTATGTGTACAATTCCCAGGCTGAATTTTAGCATCTGAGCAGATATTCATCTGGTTTAGCTTTGCTGTCCTGAGTGGAATCTTACCCCTCATCCAGTAATCAGTTACCTGCTTCTCTCCAACAAGGTCCGTGTGAAAGTCTATACCAGTGGTGTGCTACTCTGGCCAAAGATCAGAATCACCAGAGGAAATTGCCCAAGTCAGTTTGGGCTTCACCCTGGACCATTGACTCAGAATTGCTGAGGGTAGTCCCAGGTGTCACAATTTTGAAAAGCCCCTTGGTGATGCTCCTGGGAGCCAAGGTAGAGACCTGCTGCTTTGCCTCAAGGCAAAAGACCACTCAGGCTGTCCTCTGTCTGCCATAGAACAGCCTTTGCCTCGAGGAAACTCCCCTCCCAGGATGAAGTTGCTAACTCCAGATCCTGCCCCTCCTTCCTAAAACATCATTTTCCTCAAGCTCAAGGCTCTGAGTGAATATAGAAATCTGGTTGGGGTAGTGGAATAAATAGTATATTGGCTACTTCAAAAAGCATTGTTGAAGCTGGGTACAGTGGCACATGCTTGTAATCCCAGTACTCCAAAGGCTGAGACAGGAAGATAGCAGGTTCAAGGCCAGCCTCAGCAACTTAGTAAGACCTTGTTTCAAAATTTAAAAAGGGGAGATTGGGGGGTATAGCTTAGACATAGACTGGATTTAATCCTCAGTACAAAAAAAAAAAAAAAAAAAACAACAACAACAACCCATCATTGATACAGGGATTCAATCTCCAGTACAAAAAAAAAAAAAAATATCATTGATACAGGGACATGCCTGTCTAGTTTTCTGGATTCTGATTCAAAATTGACAGATGGGAAAGGAGAATGTGATTTCCCATCTTCCATCTATGCAGGCAGGTTCATTCTGTATTATAAAGCAAAATAGAGATCAGTCATTATTAGCTGTTTTCTCTAGTTCCATTCACCTCAGGGTTATCAGAGATCCTTCATTCTAAGTATGTGCTGGTTTTAGTTGGTCCAGATCTAAGTTTTTAATACTTTTTATTCTGTATTTTCATGGTGTGTGTGTGTGTGTGTGTGTGTGTGTGTGTGTGTGTCTTTGAGTTTTCCTCCATTATATCTAGGTACAACTTGCATGTGTTGTTCCCTTCATTTCCTTTAGGCTGAAGAACACGACCATGGCCAGTTTCCCTGTGGGTCGATGCCTCAGTGCACACGGGTACAGAGGCACCGAGGGGTAGTGAGTAAGGACCGAGGAGAGGCTGAGTGCAGGAGGGAGCAGTAGCAGCACCATAAGGCTGGATCAGGAGGCTGTAGGGAGATCTTTTAAGCAGAGCTTTGAAGAGAGGTGGGAGAAACGATTCAAACAGGGGCACCAGCCTCTGTGAAGGTATGGGGATGAATAACCATGAACTCTGGGGCAAGGAGGTACAGAAAGGGGCATATTTGTAAATGAAATGCAGAATTGGGAGTACCTTCTGAGAAATGAGCTGGTGAGAGAGTCATTTCAGGGAAGGGATCTCCAAAGCCAATCTAAAGAGTTCAGAGTTGACTAGAAACCATAGATGATTCCAAGCCAAAAAAAACACCAAGGTCACAACATGAGGGTGAGTCTGTGTGAGTGGATGGATGGATGGATGGATGGATGGATGGATGGATGGATGGACCGATCAATCGATGGATGAACAGGAAGAGAAGAGGATTAATATCATGAAGATGTGACTTCTTCTGTTCTCAGACTGGTCCACAAGAAGCCTAAGAGCTTTCTAGAATAAAGGAGGAAAAATAGAACTGGAAGCCTATGTAAGGAAGCCAGAACTAATATGGACTTTCCCTCTTTCTTCTTCTCTCTTTTATTCCTTGGTCCTTTAGAAGTGTTAATATGTGGCTTGGTTTCCCTGATTCCTATTACTATAGAGTCTGTTAAAAGTGTCTTTAAAACACTAGAATGTCACTTAAATTCCTAAACCTCTGACGTCACTGCCCCATGTCTGAGGGGGCAAGTTAGGAAAATCCCCGTCTGCCTCTTCCTCCACCAACCACAGCTGCCTTTGCCAAGGGCAGGCATCCAGACCCCAAGCAGCCACAGGACCCAGCTCCTAAACACATCTCAGACGGCTAGAAAGGTCCCCAGAAACCAGCCCGATGTCTGGAATCCAATGGCTAGAAGATGGGGGATAGATGAGATGGCTTTTTGTAGTCCCCACCCCAGGATTCCGGGATTGTCACCCACAAAGCTGGCCTTCTGCCCAGATCTGTAGGTCTGTGTCTTCAGGGGAAGCTCATAAAGGCTACACACAGTCTCCTGCCTGCCTCCCTCCTGGAGGGCGGGTAATTATTTTTATATATTGCTGCTGAATAGAACACAAGGAATGGCTTGCAGGAATGCTCAGGTATCATCCTTTGATGTGTACAAAGGAAGCAGCTTCTCTGCCTCCCGGGGTTCTTGCACACCCATCAATTCTCCTGACAGATGGAGGGGAAGGGTAGCTTGGGCATTAGCATGGCCCAGAGAACAAGTCAGAATTGCCTTCATTTTAATATCCCACTTTTGATCTATTGGAAGGCTGATGGTGAGAGGGGAAGGATCTTATTATGTGGCATAAATCAGACTGGATGTGATCCCTTTCCTCCAGCAAACTCAGAACTTCCCCTGTGGGGGGAGAGGAAGAGAAAGGAGATGCTGTGGCCCTAAGTTGCCCTTCCCCCGCAGTCATGAGTGGAGGTGAATTCAAGGCTGCCTCCACTGCCATCACCCACTCCTGCAGGGAAGCCCATGCTTTTACTCCACACTTCTGGGGGCCCCAGTTGGCCTCCTTGCTGTTCCCTGTGCTCTCTCTGCCACCATGGGACCCTTCCATAAGCGGTCCATGAGCACTCAGGCTCTGGGTTCCCGGAGTTGTTGTAGGTTCTGGACTTCTGGACTCCTCAGGACTTGGGTATGCTCTCTGTGAGGTCTGGTGATAAGTTCTGACTTGGAGCTCATGGGTTGGGACTCTCATGTTGAACGCTGCTAAGGAACAGCTCTGGAGCCCAAGCTCTTCCCAAGACTCAGCCCATGCTCTGGATGAGTCTCTAGGGATCTCCCGCCTTTTCCTCCCCAGAAGAAAAGGGCAGGGAAGAGTGATCTCTAGGCTCAGAAAACACTGGACTCCAAGCCCACAGCCTACTTGGCCCTGCCATCTCTACTCTGTGGCCCTGGCTTAGTCACTTGGTCCTTCTGGGCTTCCTGGCTGAGCAGAGTCCCTATCAGCTCTCATTTCAATGACTGTCATTCCTTATCAGTAAGCAGTTCTCTAAATAGCGCTAGAAATACACGTACCGTTCCCCCGCCCCACCAGTGCTGAGAATGGAGCCTAGGGCTTTGTGCATGCTAGGCAAACACTCTACCACTGACCTGCACTCTCAGCCCAGTGCCAAATCGATCATTAAAAACACAGATTGAGCCGGGCGTGGTGGCGCACGCTTGTAATCCCCGCGCTTGGGAGGCAGAGACAGGAGGATCGCGCAGGTTCGAAGCCAGCCGCGCGCACTGGCTTAGGAGACCCTGTTTCCAAATAAAAATGTAAAAATAGGTCTGGGAGTGTAGCCCGGAGGTAGAAGGGCTTCCAGGAACCCCAGTACCACACACACACACAAAAAAAAAAAAAACACAGATTAAATACCCACTATTTGTGGAAAGTGGATATTGTGTGTAAGTTTCAGGAAAAGAAGTGGCACAGCCATGCTTCCAGGGGTTTACCTGTCTAATGGAGGAGAAAGGCAACCAAAGTGGGCACTTGAGTAAAGTTGTTCAAAGGTCTAGAGTTAGCCTTTGTCTTCCTCCACCTTGACCAGCTTGCCATCTTTCTGACTCAGAGCTTCCTACATTCCAAATCTGTGTCTCATTTTCAGAAGCTTCCCTCATAAAGCTATTCTCCACTAAAAGGTTACCAAATAATATTTGCCAGATTTTTTTAAACAATAGCAGGCAATTTCTATACTCTAAAAGAAGGAATATGGTCCCAATGGTAGGATTTTAGTCATCTTGAGATGCTTGTGGGCATGGGGTGGAGCTGGCTGCCTAGGCTTCTGCATGACATCATTTGCTTCTAAATTGGCCAGCTCAGCAATCCCCCTTCTTGTAGGCACAAAGACATAGCACAGAAGAATTTGTCTCTTTGGAACTGAGACAGGAGGATCACAGGTTCAGGATAAAGCTCAGCAACTGAGTGAGGTCCTGTTTCAAAATAAAATAGAGGTGGAGGTGTAGCCCAGAGGTAGAATACCCCTGGGTTCCCTGGGTTCAGTCCTCAGTATGAAAGGAGGAGGAGGATGAAGAGGAGAAGGAGAAGGAGGACGAGGAGAAGGAGGAGGAGGAGGAAGAGGAGGAGGAGGAAGAGGAGGAGGAGGAGGAAGAGGAGGAGAAGGAGAAGGAGGAGGAGGAGGAAGTGGAGGAGGAGGAGGAGGAGGAGGAGGAGGAGGAGAATTATTGGTCTGAAGAAGGCATAGAAGGACAGAGCCATAGGACCCTCAAGCTAACCCCTCCCTACACAGGTTGAGAAACTGACCCCAGAGAGGGGAAGGGAAAGTCACTGGAGTCACAGAGCTCCACCCACACACACCAAAGTTGTCATTCTAATCTTGGATTTTCCAATTTCTCTATCCCCAAGGACCAGCACATTGTCTTCCCAACTACCTTGCCAGCTTCCCTGATCCCTTACTCTCCACTTCACCCAGGATACCCTGTTCCCAGTTTAAACTAGTTGTTCTTCCTCTCCCGTGTTGGGTTGGTCTGCACCTCTGCACATATTCCTCTCTGCCAGAAATGCTCACTCCCCTCATGCCCCTTGTCCACCTGGTAAAAAGCCAGTCATTCTTCAAGGCTCTGTATAACTAACTCTCCCTCTCCCCCCCCTCCATGCATATATATATATATATATATATATATATATGTATATGTATATATATATATATATATATATATATATATATATATGTCTGATAAGTAGCTAAGGCTGGCCTTGAACCTGTAATCTTCCTGTGTCAGCTTCCCAAGTACTGGGTTATAGGCCTAGCACCTCTCCACCCCTTCTTGGAAGCCTGTCCTAACTTCTCTGGCTGATGATTTGCCCTGTTCAGTTTGTTCCCTTATCTTGGTGAACATCACACCCAGACACACTCCCCCTCCTCTTTGAAACATAAACATGCACATGCACGTGTACACACACACACACACACACACACACACACACACACAGAATCGTGATTGGTAGTTCATTCTTCATCATGAATTTATTATGAATTCCTCAAGAGCTGGAACCAAATCTCACTTACCTCTGTATCCCTAATGTACTGCATGGACCTCAGCTAGTTTCTTCAAGCTATGTCCAGTGTGATGGCCACTGAATGTGTCAATTAAAATAAATAAGATAAAAATTCAGTTTATCAGTAATATCAGCCACAGTTGAAGTGCTCAGCACCCATAAGTGCCTAGTGGCTGCTGCTTTGGAAAGCACCATTTCTCTCATCCCAGAGAATACTACTGGACAGTGTTGCTTAGAGGAGGTCCTAGGCACGCAGCACTGGCACAGAGGAATGGTGGGTCTGGGGAGTCCTTCGCTACACAGACTACGTAGGCACCGGGGCCTGGCACAGAGAAGGTGCCTGAGAGGAACTTCCTAGAGTGGGAATGGACTCCCATCATGTGACTCCAGGCTTGGTTACTATTTCTAGGGCAGGCACTGTCTAGCCCTTATTTGGGGTACAGTTCCAAAGCACGGCTCCCTGAGGGCCTCTTCTGGGATGGCTCTACTGAGCTGTTTCCTCTACAGGATGGGCAGGACCTTTCAAGACAAGCTCTGGTGCTCCCGTCTTCACAAGGGGAAGTCCCACCTATAAACCTGAAATGTATGGTAGCCACTTGAAGAGCCCCAAATTAATGGTCACCCAGCTTCCCTCTACCCTCCCAGCACCACAAACTATCCCAGGATAAGGATAAGATGCTCCGGCTGAGGGCTTGGGCAGGCTTCCTTGTGACCTGCCTCCCATGGACCTCTGAGCTGGGAGTCTAGGGCAACAAGACAGCCTCATGTATCTATGAAGTTCGGGCCCAAGTCCCCTTGGTTCCATACAGCTAAAGGTCTGAGGTTTGGATATTAAGAAATATTTGGCTTGACAGTCTGGGTAAACTGAGGTCGATTTCCTTAATGTCTCCCACCTCCCCTGCCTATGCCCCCTCCACTTTCCTGGGTCCCGTCCCCCAAGAGTCTTATCTCTTCTCGTGGAGACAGCTCTGACTCATGTACGTGCAGCAGTTTCCCCACTGCCTCCTGCCTCCACCCATCCCTTCCAACCCAACCTCAACACCTTGGCCTTGGTGATCTTCCTGAAATCCCACTCAACATGCAAGGTGCCATCGTCTGCCCTTTCCAACTTTGACTATCTCATGTCCAGGCCCTTCCCATGTACTTCCAGACTTTGACTATTTGCCAAGTACCCTTCCCGCTCTGGAACTTTTCTCATGCTGTTCTTTCTGTCATATGTGATCTTTCTTTCTCTAACACTTTCAGAAAACTCCTACTTATACCTTGGGAGCCAAAGCCAATGTCATTTCCTTTGTGAGGCCTTCCTGGATTTCACACAGGAAGAAAGAAAGGGTCCCACCTTTGAGAGTTTTCCAAACAATCAAACCATATGTCTCTGAGTGGTGGTGAGTTCAAAGCCAGAGGCTTTGGGGTCAGACAATCACTTCACCCCCTGAGCTTCCTTTTCTGCATACAAGGTGGAAATAATACGGTGACTAGTCCATAGGATCAGAGTGAGGATAAAATATGACAATATTTGTAAAATGTTCAGCACACCTGCCAAACACCTAGCTCTCCTTAAGTTTTAGCTAAGGCTTTTATATTAATTGATTAAATAACTAAGTAAATGGTCTAAGAACTTCTGTGGAGAGGAGCCATGTGTTATGCAAGTTCAAACCCCAGAACTGAGCACCGTGCTGTCATAATGGTAGGTATTCGATGGGTGTTTATTAGATTTAATCTGCCGATTGATACCATCTGTAATAATGAGGGGGATTTCAGACAACCAGATAGGCAGTGGGGAAAAGGTTGGGGAGCAGTAGAGGTTTTATGGGAGGCCCTAAGGAACCCACAAAGGGCTTTGCAGAAGGCAAGCTGTGGTGTCTGCAAGGAGAACTTGAGAGTGTCATTGTGTGGGAAGGCAAAAGCATACACAGCCTAAGCCGGCTGTGCCTGTGGGGTGCAGTCTGCTTGGTCCCCATTTGGATAAGCCCTCCTGCTGAGCAGGGCCAGGGCATGCCCCCAGCGGAGAGCACCCCTGCCCCAGTGGGGCCCACGGTCCTCCTGCAGAGGCTGGCAACTGGCACTGGTGGCCGGTGCTGGCATGGGAGGTGGGGGCCGTGCTGCCTGGGGGCCCCTCCTTGCCACTCTGCAGGTGCCAACCTGCTCCCTGCTGGAACCCTCGCCTCCCCTGGCAGGCTCCCGGTCAGGGCTGTTGGTTCCTCCAGGCAATCAACGGCTTCCATGTGGAATATTTTCCCTACAGAATAACCATTTCCATAGTGGTTGGTTTTTTAATTTTTAATTTTACTTTTAATCTTTCCCCCCTTTTACCCTATCTTCTCCATGTGCTCCAAAGTCTGAGCCCCATCTTTTCTCTCTCTCCCTTCCCCATATTTGACTGAAAGTCAATTCTGCTCCTCTACTGTGTGGGGCTAGAGATGAAAATCCAGGCCTGAGTTTGACTCAGGGCAGACAATCAACAACAGTGTGTGAAATGAACAGTCTTTGTTCTCAAGGCCTCTCTCCTCCCAACATCTCCCTTCCCCTCACAGTCATGATTAGGAAATGGGAACAGGATCAGGCCCACAATTTTGGGGGTAGTGTTGAGTCATGAGCAGGGCTGACTTCACGGGCATGGGGCCTGCGAGGCTGCCACAGGGCCCAGATCTCAGAAGGGCTCTGTGCTTGGTTTAGTGCTATTATTGCCATCTTGAAAATTTTTAACAAGGGTTTTGCATTTTCGTTTTGCTAAGGGCTCTGCAGATTATATGGCCAGTCCTATTCAGGAGGATCTGAGTGGTGGACAGCATCAAGAGAGGGCAGTGGCCAAGCTGGGCAGGTGCAGACAGAGAAACCTATGGGTGGCAGCTGCCAAGAGACATCCTTCTTCCAACTTTCAGCTTCTGAAATGGAACCTCGTTCCTTCTTTCTCTTTCTGCAAAAACCTGAGAGACCAATGACGGAAAGGGACACTCCAGGACATAAGATGATGGAGATATTTTCTTAGGATGAAGAGGCCACTTTGTGGGAAGGGCCTCCAGGCTCTCCCATCAAAGGAAGGGCCTTTTCCTCCATCCGCCTCCAGTTGGATGAGAAGCAGAACTTCTCCCCGGGTGTGCCCCAGCCCTTTCGGGCCCCCTTCAGAGCCACCTTGCTTCGTGAACTCTAGCCTTCAGCCTCTCTCTGCTCTTGAGGACCTCAGTCTTACAATTGCTATGTCCTTTTGCATCATGTGGCTCAGAGCTGGAGAGAGGACCGGAGTCATGGCTGACCTGAGTGAAACAGAAAAGCCCCTGCCCTCCTCCCCGCTGTCCTTGTCTCCCCTAGAACACTCTAGCAAAGTCAGATCCGAAGTCAGCCTATGCCCAGAAAGCAAGTACTAGGTGCCAGGACCTAAGTTTGGGCGTTGCACGCATGATTCCTTTTAAATGAAAGGAACAACATCCGTGGGTGAGTTGGTGGTCCACGACGAGCCCCTAAGACATTACTTTTTGTCTTGTATTTAAGATCTGGCAGGATATAGGATGGATTAGAGAAAGAAATTCTAGAAGGGGTCCATTAGGTCAGTCTAGTCCTCTGTGGGCTGAAAGAACCCCCTGGTTTCCAAATGGGAAGCCAACCGTGGTATGTATCTCTGGCCTTCCTTCACATTAGGGGAGCCAGGCTGGTGGAAAAGAATCCCTGAGTTGGAGTCCCAGCCCTGCCGCTCCCTTTGGGCATTTCTCTTCCTTTCTCAGGGCTTTGTTTCATATGAGTGATGAGGTTTGCAGGCTCCTTCAGGCTCTGATATAATGTGATTGTGAGTTTATACTACTGTCCTCCTGGGTCACTGTCAACAAGTACCTTCCTGCTGTCTAACCTAAAGCTCTGCTGCTGTACCTTGATGCCTGTCGGGCCCTCATCTCACTTTAGTCAAGTGCGACCAGACCTCCGTGTCCCCAGCAAATCTGAGATGTCCTGTGGGCAGATGACTTTCACATCCCCACCCTCTGGATGGTAGTGCTGGGAAGGACCTCCTCCCCACTCCTTTCTTCCTGCCTCGGCCTCAGCCCTTAGCTGGGAAGCGTGAGGAGCAGTTTGGCCTTGCCATTTCCCCAGAGCTCAGGCAAGCCTGAACTGGCCTGTGGGGGCCCTGCTAATCTGCCCTATTACCGCAGGTAAGAATTATAATCAGAAAGCACTGGAGGGGCCCAGGCCCACGTGGGAGACAGAGAAGGCTGTTGATTTTATTCCAAAGCTTAATTGGTATAATTGCTCTCTTCCTCCTGCCAAACCAGAGTGGGGATTGGCTCTCCTACCTGCCGGGGGGGGGGGGGGGCTGCCCAGAAAGTTCTCTTAGTCCCACACGGAGGATTCTGCTGGTTGCTCAGAGGCTCCTTCAGCTCCCTACTACCCTAGACGGCAGGGAGCAGGGGGCTGCAGACCCCAAGGGAGCCAGAATCCTAGCTCAAGGAGCACCCCATCCTACTGGGAAGTCAGAGGATCCTGTGGGGAGGGGAGACCCAGCCAGAGGAGAAGGGAGAAGAGAGAAGCTGGCTTGGCTCCTTTCCCTATCCTTCTGTCTCCTCCCCTTTGTCCCTAAGCTCCTTGGGAAATCTACACCTAATGGGGTGGTTTGTCCTCACAGCCCAAACTACCAGGACCTGCAATTGCAGGTGCTCAGTTCCTCCCTGGGGGTCCCCAGGGCCCTTCTAGATAGCCTCCTTATTAGAAGGGGAAAAGAAAAGAAGTACAGCCAAGAAACCAGTTCTGAAGAAGGGATGTGGGGCTGGATCTGTGCGATGGCTCACAGAAGCCCCCTGGGTCAGAGCTGCTAGATGAACTACAAAATCTTACATGGGACCTATTTATACTGAAAAGTTATTCCTCATTTATCTGAAATTCAGATTTCACTGGGCATTGTGCCAGAAGTTGCATGCGACATATTTATGCTAAAAGTTGTTATTTATCTGAAATTCAAATTTAAATGGACAGCATGTATTTTCAGTGCCTGTATCTGGCAACACTACCTGGGATCTTCCTTTCACTCCTGGGTCCACCTGGCCTGAGCACAATGCTTGGCCTCCCTGCTCAGCCCAAACATGAATCCAGGCCTCACCGACTTCTTCCTGTGCTTATCTCCCCTCCTTCCTTCGCTAATGTGTTTGATTTCCCCTTGGCCATTTCCCTGTCCACAAGGAGCAGGAACCTACTCTACCCAACCCTCTGCTCCACCTCACCACTCCAGGAAAGGCTTGAGTTGCCGTAGCAGCAGAGGGGATCTGTGTCAGAGCAGAAAGAAGCCCAGAGGCTCAGACAGTCTTGCCTTCCCTGAGAAGAAAAGCCCTGCCCCGTGCAAGGGCCAGGTGCACTCATCCCAGCCTCCTAGAAGTGGCCCTCCCCACACTCTCCAGCCCATAGGTCACAGAGTGCACGAGATAGACTGAGCAGGACCCTAGGTTATATGTGTGATCATGCAATGCAGGCCCACGTGTGCGTTCATACATATGAACTCCTGTGGAAGAAGCGTCTTCCAATCTGCCTCGTAGAAGTGTCTGCTACACATCTACAGGGCTTTCTGCTCCTCTGGGTCACAGCCTCTGCCCTGCTTTCCCAGGCCTCCTTACATAGGCGAGCAGGCTTTCAGTACCAGCATGGGGAGGCATGTGAATTTTGGCATTAGAGGGCCTGGGTTAAAATCTCAGCTCTGCGGATCATAGCTGTGTGACCCTGAGCAGCTTAATCTCTCTGTAAGATGAGGCTAATCTGAGCTATCAGCAAAGCTGAGAGGACGCAAGTTACATCCTTGCACTGGCCTTGCCATCTGACAAGGACTGAATAAATGGAAACAGTGATTATTACTGGTGTCATGGTGGTCACTGTACACTTGCTACCAGCCCAGGACTTCAGGGAAGGAGACATTGGCCCCTTGGGGGGCCAGGCTCTCTGTAAATTACCCATTAAGTGACCAGTTGTAGAGGGAAAGGCCCAGATCTTCAGACCAGCCTGGCCCCTCTCCATCCCCTGCCTATAGTAGGTTGCTGTGACTTATTGATGTGACCTGGTAAGGATGTCTAGACTCAATCAGTGTGGTGGCACATTTCTGTAATCCCAGTACTTGGAAGGCTGAGGCAAGAGGATCACAAGTTGAAGTCCAGCCTCAACAATGTGGCAAGACCCTCAACAATGTGGCAAGACCCTGTTTCCAAATAAAATAAAATATAAAAGGGCTGGGGGTGTAGCTCAGAGGTAGAACGCCACTGGTTTAATTCCCTACCAAGTAAAGAAAGAAATAGAAAGGGTGTCTGAAATCCGTGCCCACCACCCCTGGTTTAGATTCTGTATTTCTAACCAGCTCCCAGGTGATGCCAGTGCTGATGGTCTATGTACCACCAGTCGTAGAGCACAGGTCTAGAGGAAGATCTGGCATATCCATTGCTTCCCTGGGGTGAGGGTGTGTGTGTCATAGGGCCAGCGTGGCCAAGCTGGGTGACATAAGCCTAGGCCTCCTTAATGGGGCAGCCAGGCAGGTATGTTAGTGCCAGAGACTGCTGATGGGGCAGGTGTGAGGTATGCTGGGAGGGTTCCAGGTTGGTGTAGCAATCAGTGAGGCACATAAGTAGTAACTTTGTGGAGTGTGCCAGTGATGTGGCATAATGGTCAGGGATGTGTATTCTGGAGCTGGATTATCTGGGGTTCAATCTCATCTCTGCTACTTACCAGATGTCTGATCTTGGGCAAATTACCTAACCTCTGCAGACCTCATTTTTTTCATTTTTAAAATGTCAATGTTGCAGGTTATGAAAACAAATGACTTGATCCATAGGACCCTTTTAGAAATCATAAGTACAGGCACAGTAAATAGGGGCTCTAACTCTCTAAGGAGCTGAGATTCAGGCTGGGCTGTGGGGTAGAAGATCACTCATCAAGGGCTCTGCTCTACCAGTGTCAGAGCCCAGGCAGAGTGGTTCTGCCTTCTGAAGACCTGATGGTACAAACATTAAAAGGAATGGAGCTCTTTGAAAGAATACCTTGTGGCTGGCTGAGCTGCTGGTGATACAGTGGGCACAAAGGCTGTCTCAGGCCAGAAAGGGTGTTGGTTTCTTGTGTGGGTGGTTGTTATTTTCCAGGCTCTGTTTTCTGGGTAGGCAGGAGATAGAAGTAAGGCGACAGTGACTGGCCATCCATAGTTTCTGGCTTGTAGGAACCAGGAACACTAGGACTGAGGCTGAAGTGAGACGCACTTGGTGTGCAGGTGAGAAGCAGAAAAGGAACATATTTTATGAGATGTTAAATAGATCCCCAGAACCTCTGTATGACTTTTACTGTGCTAGGGCTCCTGGAGGCTCACACTGAGTGATCCCAGGTCAAGAGCAATACGAATTGCCATTAGAAGGGGACACTTTTGGGGACCAGACACTATATTGGTCAAATTCACTTCTCAAGTTTCTAGAGAAACAGGTATGGGTATAACTGTCCCTTTCTGGACACAGTGGTTATGGAAAGCAACTGTCTCTTGGTTGTCTGCCTCCAGTGTTACTCTTCTCCAATAATTGTGTGGTCTCTGGAGAGCTATTGCTAAATCAGAAATTTAGCCATGTCTTTTGCTTTGCTTAAAACCCTTCAGTGGTGCCTCATTTCCTATAATATGATTGTTTATAAGGCCCTGTAAACCAAATTTTATACCTCTCTCATTCTTTCCCTCATTTCTTCTTCTGGAAGTCCCACCTGCCTGCCTTCAGGCCCCCTGTAGTGTTACACTCGCTATTTTCCACCTGCTGTTCCCCCCATTGGAACTCTTCCCCACCTCCTCCCCGGACTGGTCCTTCTTGGCTACCAGGTCTCCAACGTAAGCATCACTTTCTCCTGGAGACTTCTGCATGCCCCTGACCAGGGGCCTTGGTGCACTGTGACCAACAGCCTGGCTTTCCCACTGGACTGTAAACTCCACGAGGAAGGGCAGAGACATTATCTTCTCAGCAGCTGGTATTTCTCAAATCTATCTCTAGAGCAGAATTGTTATAAGGGCTTTCTATTTGAGTGCCCTCTTCCTTGAAGCATCTCTTAAAGAAGTGCTCCATTTCTACACCTGTCTATGCCTAGAAACATCTGGGGAATTCTTTGGAGACAGATTCCCAAGCCCTACCCCAGGGCTTCTGAACTCTCTCAAGGAAGGCTTGGGAGTCCACATTTTTATGAAGCTCCCCAGGTGGTCCAGCCACAGTCAGATCATCAAGGTTATGGTGACCACCATTGGAAGACTTTGTCTGGAGTAACAGACCCTGCCAACAGAGGCTGCCCACGGTTCCCTTAGGTCAGGTTTGATGTGGGTGGGAGGTCTTTTCCAATTGCAGCTCTCAAGGACTGCCCTGGTCAGTTTGCTCTCACACCCAAGGCTGCATATCAGCCTATCCACCTGTATCTCCCTTGCTAGTGAGTTGGGGGGTAGCTTCCAGGGGCACATGAGACTTGACAGGGAGGGCCCTGGTGAAATGACTTAGGGAAGAGATAGAAGCACTGCTAGACCTACCACGAGTGGATCTTTGCTATTGTGATGCATGAAAGTCACCTCTTCTCACCATTCTGGTCACACCAGTTCTTTGTACTCAAGATTATGAGTTTTTAGGGCCTTTGTAGATGAGGGCTGGGTTTCCATGGTTTAAGTACCACATGCCTGTGTGGGAGAACCATGGCTCAGGGATAAGATGCCTTCAAGAAAGTAAACTCCAGGAATAGATCCGTGATCACAGATCAGCTTGCCTGGGCCCTGTGAGACCAACTACATAGGGTGATAGGCTTTCAGCCTAACCCCAGACCAGGAGGCATAGATAGTAGCATGTTGATAAAAGTTATCATGATGAGCACACCTGTAGAAAGCTAAGATGGATAGGCTCATTGTTTTTGTGGGCTACTAAGATTGTTTAGAACTCACATCAGAAGTCTTTGTGTTACGCTGGAATCTCTGGATGTGCAGACAGGATCATCTTCCATTTGTTTACCTTTTGAGAAGCAGCAAATCAAAGTGCTTCACCTGTGGCATGCTGGGACCTCCCGTAGATCATCAACTGAGCAAGAAGTCCCAGGACTTTGGCAGAAGCCCCGTAAAACTACTGGGTCCTTGAGGGGGACAAAGAACAGGTGGTGCTAGGGGTGGGTGACAAGAATGGCTTATGTCTTTAGAGACTTGTTTTTCTTCAGTTGAGTGCAGAAGGAGGCATTTCCTGCTGCCAATGCTACAGACATCTCTATTATATGGCCTTGGCGTGGACAGGGTTGGGAAAAACAATGGCACACTCAAATCAGGAGAGCCGTGGTATAGATTTGGAAGCCTGGGGGTGTGAGGGAAATATTGGTCATCCACAAATGGGCTATGGGTTCAATCTTGGGTCTGAGAGGAAGAGCTGGGGTCATAAATAGAAATGTGTGGCATAAAGGATCAAGAATTGTGGGTTGGATTGGAGGCAAAATGTGGGAACACAAAGAGGTGGGAAACATGGTAAGTGGTGGCCAAGTCACAGCTCTAGTTCCACGACACTTCAGAGGCCCTGCTGGGAGATCGGCTGGCTCAGCCCAGCGCTGAAGCTTGTGCTGTATCTTGCCCAGGACTGACCCCTTTCCATCCTCTCTTCCACCAGTCGCCTAGATGCCAACCTCATCTCCCTGGTCCCGGAGAGGAGTTTTGAGGGGCTGTCCTCCCTCCGTCACCTGTGGCTGGACGACAATGCACTCACCGAGATCCCTGTCAGGGCCCTCAACAACCTTCCTGCCCTGCAGGCCATGACCCTGGCCCTCAACCGCATCAGCCACATCCCTGACTACGCCTTCCAGAACCTCAGCAGCCTTGTGGTGCTGTGAGTGCTCCCGCCCATCCCTGGCCGGCTCCTGCTGGGGGCTGCGGTTGCATGTCTTCTCCACTGGGATCAGAAGCCTGGCTTGCTCTGCCCTTCTCTGCATGTTGCTGAATCTACCAGTCTGAATTTCTCCTTTGTAAGGATGAAGTTGATCATCTTCTGTTGACCAAATAGATTATCACGAATCCAAAGGACATTAGATCTATAGATGTGCTCTAAGAATCACTACAGGGCCAGGACACTATAATTAGAAAATAGGAATTGAGTAATTTTCTCACCCTGGAAATATAATAACCATACCATACTAATTGGGATCTATGTCAGGAATTTCTTAATTTCCACCATATTTGACAATCAACTGATGTGGCCATATGTTCTGACACGGGGATAGGATAAATTCACCTCATTCTCCAGCCCTAAAAAAAAAAACACTGAAAAGCCATCACTTGTAATTAAAGCCCCATCAGGATAATTACCTAGGAGATAGCATCCCTGGCAGGAATTGGGGACTGGGGTTAACTCTGCCTTCCCAGTGGGAACTTTAGAGTACAAATTAGCTCCCAGCTAATTGCTATGAATGATTGGTAAGTTCACAGTGTAATTACTAAGGGCTTGGAGGTCACATGTAATTGCTTTGGGTTACACACTAATTGCTGCAGGAACATGTATGTTAGTGACCTTGCTAAATGGAGACATTGCCTCCTTCACTCTTGGAAATCTGGTGTAATTTTTCCAAGCGAGGGAATGAATGATGCTTAGTCCCTTTGGAGAGATGAAAAGGTAGGCACCAATTTTTTTTTTGGTCTAATTCTGTCCTGAGAAATTAGAGAAGCAAGATGAATATCCTTGTGAGGCGCATTCTTCCATCAGGATGACCACCCCCTCCATCCTTCTGAGGACCTGTTACATGTTAATGAGGGTCAAGAGAACAAGGTAGTCAGTTTTAGCTTTGATGATCCTTGTGACATCACGAGGAAATGGGGTCGAGACAGGCAAAGCTATTGGAAAAATGAGAACTTCATGATGCTGCCCAGCATCATGGGCAGCATCAGGCACTTGTAGAGGCCCTGTGTGGGCACTGAAAGGTCACAGAGGGATGACAAATACCTGCTGCCCTCAAGGGGTTTACAGTCCAGTTGAAGTAGCAGAGCAAATATGGGAAACTATAACTGAGGAGGTTGTATAACTTATGCTAACCTAGCCAGGTGGTAAGTACAGATTCATGGTAGCCTGGAAGTAGAGGGGAGGCGGAAACTATAGGTGGGTGAGGGGAGGTTTCAGGGAAGAGGTGGAACTGGTCCTGGGCCTGCAAAGGTGGTAGGGTTAGACAAAGAGAACAAGAGCATTAAAGACATGGAGGAAGTAGGCATGGTGATGCATGCCTGTAATCCCAATACTTGGGAAGCTGTCAGAGGAGGATCATAGGTTCAAGGCCAGCCTCAGCAACTTAGCAAGACTCTCAGCAACTTAGTGAGACCCTGTTTCAAAATTTTAAAAAGGGCTGGGAGCTGGGCATGGTGGTGCACACTTGTAATCCCAGTACTTCTGAGGCTGAGATAGGAGGATCGCAGGCTTGCAGACAGCCTCAGCTACTTAGTTTGACCATGTTTTAAAAATGAGAATAAAAATAGAGCTGGGAGTGTAGTTTGGAGGTAAAATGCCCCTGGGTTCAATCCTTGGTACCACACACGAAAAATAAATAAAATAAAATAAAATAGGGCTGGGGTGTAGCTCAGAGGTAGAATGCCACTGGGTTCAGAGGAGGAGAAGGAGGAGAAGAAGAGGAGGAGGAGAGGAGAAGAGGAAGGGAGGAAAGGAGGAGGGGGGGAGGAGGGGAGGAGGAAGAAGAGAAGGGGAGGAGGGGGAGGGGAGGAAGAGGAGGGGAGGAGGAGGAAGGGAGCAGGAGGAGGAGATGGAGAGGAGGAGGAGGGGAAGAGGAGGAGGGGAGGAGGAGGAGGAGATGGAGAGGAGGAGGAGGGGAAGAGGAGGAGGAGGGAAAGAGGATGAGGGAAGGAGGAGGAGGGGAGGAGGACAGAAGGAAGAGGAGGAGGGGAGGAGGAGGCGGAGGAGGGGAGGAAGAGAAGAGGAAGAGGAGGAGGGGGGAGGAGGAGGAGGAGGAGGAGGAGGAGGAGGAGGAGGAGGAGGAAAGATGGAAAGGCTGGTAAGGTATCTCAGTGTTAGAGCAGGGAGTTTGGTTTTTATCTGCCAGTGGGAAGGGACGATCAAAGTTTTTCAAGCAGGGGTTAAAAGGGGCTATTTTAGAAGGCTTAATGTAAAAGGTGGATGGAAATAGAAGGAGAGCCAGGGAGGGAGACCAGAGGCAGGAAGATCAGTTCAGAGGCTTTTGTGTTCAAAGTCATTTAGGAAGGTGGCAGAAGGAAGGCATGGCCGTGAGAAATGGTTTGAAGGAAAGTTGATCTGATTTAGAGGTTTTCAGAGGGTGGAAGACCATGAAGAAAAGGAGTCGTGGGTGACTTGAAGGCTTGTTGGAGAGATAGGGAGTTAGAATGAAGGCCGGACCCCTGATAGACCTAGAAGCATGAATGGGAATAAGGGGGACACAGGACTAAGAGGAAACACAGGTAGTGGTACATGAGAAAATGTGGGTGAAGCTAGATATATCGCTAAAGAGATGGAGAAGAGAAACTTCCAGCAGGAGCGACATGGAAGGGGAGAAAAAATGGTGGCTGGAAAATGGTGCCCAGGGTCTATGGGGAGAGCTGTAAAAGGCCCAGGAGGCAGAGAGGAAGACAGCAGGATGGGATGTAAGAAAGCAGTTTGGTTAAAACCAAGGTTTTGGTGAGGGCTGGGGTAAATAAGCACGCCCCAGCCTGCGCCCCACCAGGCTGCTCACCCCCCCCCATTGCTGTGGCACCCACAGGACCACGGGAAGCACTTGATTGGATGGCAGTGGTGTCCTGTGTGTCTTCATTGTCTCTTCATCAGAATATAAATATAAGCCCCAACACCCACTGCAGGCTGGGCTCGGAGAAGTACCCAGGACAAGGCTGATTGGGTGGTTCAAAAGAGGGAGTTGGAGGCCTGGAGCTGGGTGTCTAGAGAACTGAGATGGTCTGCACCAGAGCTTCAGGGGAGGGCAAGGGGGTTCAACAGGAGACAGGAGGAAAGAACAGTGGAGTTGGGTGACAGTTAGGAGAGAGGTGTGAAGGAAATAAGGCAAATAAAAACCCGCTGGCCAGGAGTTTATTGCCAGAAGGCAGGGGATGTATTACCCCTACTGGATCAGAGGCTCCCTGGGGGCAGACGTCTGTCATTCCTACTGGAACCTGTAGAGCAGGTGGGGGTGGGGAAGGCAGATCAGAGCTTTAAATCCCAAGATTCATGAGAGCCCCCCATCCCTCCCCATCCATGCTGGATGAACAGTGCTGCCTGTTGCTTTCATATCTAAGCAACGTCTTGGAGACCAGCCTGATTTTTACCTCTTGGAAGTGATTTCCTTTCTCTGCCTGAAGATGTTTTTCAATTCTCAAACTTAAATAATACAACTTGAATATGTCACAGGTTAAAATATTCTGCATCCAATTTTCCTGGAATGATGTATGCTTTTGAGGTGCAGGCTCCATTCTTTCTTCTTTCTAGAGCTTTTTTTTTTTTTAATTATATCTTTGACTATCTCTTCAGTCTTGTTTTAGGATTCTCTTCTTCAGCTACCCTGGCCTTATTGAATCACCTTTCCATCTTCCCCATTGAACAGTGTCCAACTTTTTTAATCTGTTGCCTCATTCTACTATATTTACTATGTTTATTTCAAGTTTTCTCTGACACCAGATCAGCTTTCAGCAATGACTACACTGTTTTTTCTTTCATATTTATTGACTAGGTGTTTTTTTTTTTTTTATAATAATGCAGCTTGGGCTGTCAAGTTTTTGTTTTTGTTTTTACTGCTGGTGGTAGTGATTTTGGTTTTGGTGCTGGGGATCGAACCCAGGGACATCCTACTACTGAGCTATACCACCAGCCCTTTTCATTTTTTTATTTTGAGACAAGCTTTTTCTAAGTATCCCAGTCTGGCTTTGAATCTGTAATTCTCCCATCTCAGCCTCCCAAGAACTGGGATTACAGGTGTGTACCATTGTACCTGGCTCTTCAGTGTGTTCTTTTATCTACAATGTCATTTTTCTTTTTATCTTTAAATTTGTGTGTGTGAAGGGGAGTGGAACCCAGAGGAACTAAACTTTCAAGCTATACCCCCAGCCCTATATTATTTTCTTTTAATTTGAAAACAGGATCTCACAAAGTTGCTGAGAGCCTTGCTAAATTGCCAAGGCTGGCTTTGAACCTGTGATCCACCTGTCTCAGCCTCCCAAGTACTAGGATTACAGGCATGCACCAACACATCCGGCTTCATTTTTAAAAGGTTGTCATCAAAATACTGTTTGACTGGGTTGTTTTGTAGCAGAAGGCACTTGTGAATAATTTCCTTCAGTTCTTTGGTCATTAATTGTATTTTCTCCTAGGCTTGGAACTTTGCCTGGCTTTTGCATCCTCTCTTCCTCTCCCTCTGTTACCCTGTCATAGGCTTTCATGGTTCCCTGTGCTTTCTTTTTTCCTGGCTGTGCCTGGAGAGCTCTGCCCAGTGGTTCTGGCTGTATCATTTTTAGGCTTTGTTGGTTCTCCTCTCCACTCTACAGTGTGTAGACCATCCCCTCTTTTGTACCTGGTGTGACAGTGAAGGATGCGGACTATGCCCTGAGGTGGTGGCCAGCCTTCGTTAGACTACTAGGCTTTGCTCTCTGTGTGACAGTATTAAATGTATGAGTTTGCTCCTCCTGCCCAAGGGTATCCTTGGGCTTCAAGCCATTTCTTCCATTCAGCCTTTATTTCATTATTCTTTTAACCGATTCCTTTTGGAAGCCAGAAGTGGGGAGGAAAAATAAGGACACCCATATAGTTACTTTGCTTTGAATTGGGAGCTGGTAATGAAAATTCTCAGTTTCTGCTTTTTCACCAATTCATTTTCTGGGAAAAAGGGGCTGCTGTTGAGTTCCAGAAGTTCCCTTTCCTGAGGTATCTGCTACTTACAATATTTGGAGTCTGGCTTTTGCTTTTTTTTTTTTTTTTTTTTTTTTCTTTTTCTCTTTCGGAGTTGAGAGAAGAAAATATGGCCACTTCTTTTTAGTTAGCTATTTATCTTGGAAATCTCTCCCAAAGTGGTCTCCTTCCTCTCCCTTACCCACACTCACTCGGACCGGCCAAGTCACTCCCACCTCCCCACCTCTGCACACATGCTTACCTCTGCCTGGCTTGCTTTGCCCTGTGTGCCTGCAGGTCACCTGTCCTTCAAGCCCCTCCTGTCACCACCTCAACAAGCCTTTCGTGGTTCCTTTGGCTACACCAGTCTCCTAGTTCTCTCAGCGTGTCCACAGCTCTCTCCAGTCATACAAAAAGCTTAGCCTCAAATTATATGTTGTCTACAGAAGTTTGCTGTTGGCTCCTATGAGTATGTCTGGTCCTGAATCAGGCTGACTGGGTCCTAGGGAGCAAGGGCTGCAGAAGGCTGACATGAGCCCCTCTGACATCAGTCTCTCTCCCAGTGCTTAGCAGAAGCTTGCTTTAGCCTTGGCCTGAGCTCTCCTCTCCTCTTCTCCTTCAGTAGGAAGTTAGAATGGTGTAGCCTGTGGCCCACCTAGCCTTGCAATGGCAGCTTCAGATGTCAGTCTTGCCCATGCCATTTGTTCTTGGAGACAAAGGGTGAGACTTTGGGGGTCCTTCTGTCCATCCTCCTGCCTCTGCTTTGCTACATCTATGTCCATGGGTTCTCATCTGTCCTGGGTCCCAACACTGTGATGTTCATTCTGATGTGTCTTTCCTCCTTGCACAGGCATCTGCATAACAACCGCATCCAGCATCTGGGGACCCACAGCTTTGAGGGGCTGCACAATCTGGAGACACTGTGAGTGGGGGAGACCTGCCCAAGCCCCGTCCTTCCTGGCAGTGAGAACTGCAGCCCCAGGGCTGGGGATGTGGCACAGAGAAGGGCCAGCAGGACCAGGGTGCTGGGATCTGGTTCCAGGTTTGCTTACCCATGTGGCCCTCCCTGGTACTCTCTCCAAAATGGCACTCAGAAAGAATTCCTTCCTTCCTCCCTGGGTTGGGTGAAAGGAACCCCATAGGGATTCAGAGTGACCCAGGGAGTGGGAACCTTGGATTCCTGCCAGCAGAGACCACCAAAAAAAATAAAAAATAAAAAGCACATTTCTGAAAAAAAAATAAAGCTGCAGGGAGAATTAGGATATTAAGCCTGGAGACTAGATGGCTTGGGAGTGGGGCTCGGGCTGACTTGATGGCAGTTTTGACGTCTGTTTAAGGGTGGCTGCTGACAGAAGGGAGAGTAATACCATGGAATAACGTTGGGACTGTTTGCCAACTGATCTAACTAGCTAAATGATTAATGGGGAGATGGCCCATTCAGTACTCCAGCCTGACTATAAAAAGCACCCAAGCTGTTGACTCTTAAAAAGCCATATTATTCACACATCATCATCCTGGAATCCAGTTAAGGTCAGAATGCACCCAAACCCTCCCATCACTTCCTCTGGAGTCCCGCCAGCCCCCACAGAGTGGGCTGAGTGGGCCCCAATTGAGCAAACCATTGGCCGGGCTCTGGAAATGTGGCTGGCCGTGCCAGCTGGGGTTCCTCAGCTCCCCGGAGGGAGCTGGCTGCCCCTGCCACCTGGTGCAGGCCTAGGAGGGGACGCTGGGGAAGGAAGGACTCCAGGCCCCTAAGAGTGAGCCACTGAGGCTGGGGATGGGCTCGTAGCATCAGGGGGATAGTCACGGTTCTCTTCCCACCCCATTACACCTCCCCCTTCGCTCATAGCCAATCCCCCACTTTCCACACACACCCCAAACACACACGCCAGCATATCCCTTGAAAATGAAGAGCTTTTCAAGAATCCAAAGCAACAGAGGAAAATGCTGGGCGATGACCTGTAACTGGGAAGGAACGTGTTGCAGAAAACACTTTGCAAAATCTATCCCAGAGGCCTCAGCTGCCAGCACGTGTGCTGCTGCACAGAAAGGAAGAGAGGATGATCCCCAAGCGCCACTCCTCCGTCCCGTGGTGGGATTCCCAGGAGCATGGCTGCTCTCTTGGGATCAGCTTGTAGCAAGACAAATGGCAGAGCTGGACCCAGAGTCAGGAACCTCTCCCTGCCACTGTGTGCGACTCAGGCTCCCCCTCCCTAGCTGTCACAGACAGCTGGCCCTCCAGCCATCCAGCCATCAAAGGAGAGAGCTGATGTCCAGGGAGGTGGCACAATTCCTCCAAAGCAACAGACGGCACACATCCAGGATGTGTTAACATACAGGGAAGTCTCTAGGACAGTGCCCGGCCACCCTCAAATGTCTGGCCAAAGGTGAATTGTGTGAGCCTACTGTGTGCTGAGTGTTTCGGAGGCTGCTAAATGTAAGAAGTGGCCATGTCCCTGGAAAAACCTAGGCTTCCATTGCCACCCCTTGGGGACACCAGCGCTCTTGGCTGTGCTTGGAGGTGCCATTCACCAGCAGGGCGGGAGGGAGTCCAGAGCTGTAGGCCCTGGCATGTGGGGGCTGTCCAACCTGCTGGGAATCAGGTGAGGAGGGGACACATATACTGGGTATGGGCTGGCACCTCTAAAAAGCCAGCGAGCAGCTGTTTCTTCACTTTTGGGGCATGCTGCCTAATTCTTTCTCAATTAGCCACTGGATTGCTGCACAGGGCATTTGGCTCAGCTGGCGCTGGCGGCATTACAGAGCAGTCCTGCCGCTAAGCACCCACTACACCTTTCATCTATCTACCGAGTGCTTGGCTCCGCCACACAAAGCCCAGGGCTGTGCCCACTTTACAGATGGGAAAGCCAAGACCAAGACCAGATGGGAAAGGAAACCTTCTCTCGCCTTACAGTGAGAAGGCGGAACAGCCTGGTGGCAAAGGCCCTGGCGACAGACAGCCCAGGGTTCAATGTCAGGTCTCCTGGCTGTGTGACCTTAGTCAAGTCGTTTGCTTCTGAGTCTTCTAATCTGCAACACAACACCACTAATATACCGACCTTGCAGGGCTGACTTGGGGACTAAGTAAGATGATATATGTAAAGTGTTAGAGTCCGGCAGCTGTGTTAGACTCTGCCCTCCACGCCTTTCTCCCTTGCCATTCCCTCCTCTTTCAGCCTCCATCCCAACAAGCCCCCCCCCTCCATTGAAGAGTAAGCCCTTCTTCCAACTTTTGATCTCCAATTAAAAAGGGGGAAAGTGTGTTCTTTATCCTGTATTCCCCAGAGCATTTGCCGGGAGCCTGCAGGGGAAGCCAGATGTGGAGGGGGAGGCGCGGCTGGGAGAATGAAAGGAGAAAGAGATGATAGTCAAACCTTTTAATTGTTGCATAATTGGCTTGCTCGGCAGCCTCCGTTATTACTCGGGAGCTTTCATGTGAGCTTCTCACTGGAAGGGTATTTCTCCCTCAGGCCTCGTAAATCTCTGCCACTTAGACTCTCTCATCTCTGGCAGCAGAGGAAAGATCAAACCCCCACGGCCCAAGCTGTGGTTTGGCTCGGGCTGTGGTTTGGCTCATCTGCAGACTCCTCTTTGTAGCGAGAGCAGCCCCCAGCTTTGCCACCTGGGGAGGAGGGGCCAGGTGCGGGCACGCACATGCGCGGCCACACAAGCACCCCGAGCCATGCACAGGCAGCGCACACGCTCCTTGGCTCACGCCCTCCACCGTCCTCTCTTCACAAAGACGCCCCCGCCCCACACTCAGCATGGCACACAGATGCCCACCACAAGCCTCTCTAAGCCCTCAGCCCTGGTTTTCAGCCCTGGCCCTGCTTCTGTGGGCCGGGTCCACTGGAGCACAGGGCCCCACCTCTGTGAGCCTATCTTCAGCTGCACAATAGGCTACCTCAAAGTTGAGGGGACCTAGGTAAAACCAAGTGTTTTGGATAGGGTCCAGCAACTGGGCACTGTTATGCCCTCTCCTGTTGGGTAGAACAAATCATGTTCTGCCCACCTGGGCCCCAGAGGAAGAAACCTTGCTGTGCTCCGAGGAGGCCTTGACCTCGCCAAAAGAGGTTCCTGGGATGTTTCTCCCGGTGTAGTTGTCACCATTCCAGAGTTTGCCAAGAAACCTCAGCCCGAGGCAGACAGGACGTGCTCTATCCTGTGTCCGCAACTCCTTCCTACTCCCACAGTGCGGAGGACCCATCACCTGTTGGGAAATTCAGAATCTGAGATGGTCTCTCAGCCAATGAAGTAGCATTTTCTCTACTTTCAAGATTAAACCAAATCTATGGATTTGGGGTGAGTTACTCAAGTTTCTGTAGTTTGCGAGTCATGGGTAAACTCTAGAACCCGTACCTCTGGCCTCACAATACCTTGTTCCATTTACCACTTGTTCCCTCAAGGTTGGAACAGTCGCTGGACTTCCTAGGGATCTAGATTGAGAAATCACGATGAAGGAGGGTTTCTGGGAAGTTTCTCCCAGGAGGTCTCATTGACCTGAAATCAGGCTCCGGGGCCCCTAGGTCAGTGCTCAGAACTGCAGGCTTGGAGGCCATGGGCTGCTATCCTAGCCTGACAGCTAATGAACCCCAATTTCTCAGAAACCTAAGAAAAAAAATGGAGGTGTACTAGGGCTGGGGTGTACTGCAGTGGAAGAGTGTTTGCCTGTATGCACAAGGCCCTGGACTCAATCCCCAGCACCACAGGCACACACACACACACACACACACACACACACAGGCCTAGAAACCTCCATTTTACTTTGAGGAGCCCACCTTTATGCTTTATACCTGAGAACTTGATGACTGCATCTCTGCTAGAACCCAGGAGACAGCCCAGAACGCAGGTGGGGGCAACAGTGCCTCCCGTCCCCAGGCCTGGGCAGTGATCTCTGGGTTTTGTTATAACCTCATTAAACAAATCAGTCCCGGCTGGAGCCCCGTGCTGGCTGGACGTTTCCCTTTGGAGGAGAGCCTGGGGCCTTAGTGAGAACAGAAACTTCCTGGCCCCAGCTTCTTCTCTAAATCAGGACCAGCATTCAACAGGGGTCTAGGAGGAGAGGAGGGCAGGGCAGGAATTCATAGAATTCCCCCTCATAATACAAAGTTGTACGTTCCATGTCAAACCTCCTCCAGTGACAGAATGACCCAGATCCACTCCCATGGAATGTTTTTATTCCAACAGCAGTTATGCCCCCCCCCCCAAAATACTCTCCTGTCTCTTTGTCATTGAAACCACAAATACCAACAGGTTTCACACTCAGCTGGCTCAGACTTGGCCCTGAAAGAATCTGGCCAACCGTCCTCACTCCTGGGCCTGACGGTCAGCCTTTCATCTGGAAGAGAACACCAGGAGGATCCCCACTGAGGTTCCCCTAGGGCTCAGAACATCATGAGGAAGATCAAGAATTGGACTAGAATTGGCCGACCTGGGTTCAAATCCTGGTTCTGCTACCCACATGTGACCTGAAAATCACCTTGCCTCTCAAGAGCCTGGGTTTCCACAAGCAGAAAATGACGATGATATTTTATAATCCCAAAGACTATTGCAAGGACTACATTAGATAATTTCACATAGTGCCTGAACACCATAGTGTTTCGTTTATGTTGGCTTTCTCTCTCCTGTCTTCCCATGTAACGCTGGATATGTCAGAAGGTGGCAGGGAGCTTTTTTACCCAGAGTGGTCATTTCGCGGCAGCTCTTGCTGCGACTCATTTCCTCTATAGGGTGAGTGGAAATTCCCAGGCAGCCAGACCTCGGCTACTGTATTAGTTTCCTGTGGCTGCCATAACAAACGACCACAAACTTGGTGGCTTAAGAAAACACCAATCTATTCTCCCACAGATCTAGAGGTCAGAAGGGCGAAGTCGAGGTGCTGCAGGCAGGGTTGGCTTCTTCTGCAGGCCTCGCTCCCAGCTCCTGATGGCTGCAGGCAATCCTTGGCGATCCTTGGCTTGCAGGCCCATCCTTCTACCTCTGCCTTCATGTTTACAACGCCTTCTTATCTGTGTCTCCTCATTTTATGAGAATACTTGTCATTGGATTTAGGACCTGTTCTGTTAACCTAGGCTGATCTCGTCTTGAGATTTTTCACTAAATTCTTTCTGCAAAAGTTCTCTGTCCAAAAAAAGTCACATTCATGGACAGCAGGGGTTAGGACTTGGGCATATTTTGGGGAACGGGATGACAGGTCAACCTACTATAGCTACCGTTCTGGGAACAGGCAAATGGATAGACGACTCTTGCCAATTTACCCTCTTATCTCAGGGCAAGTGCTGATCACTTGACCCATCCCTGAGCTAATAATAATTCCCAGCAGGTAGGAAAACTCGAAATTTTTGTCCTCAAATTCTGTCTCATCTCTTATCCCATTTCTTCTGCGCATCAACCACTGCTCAAGGAAGAAAAGGCAGGAATTGTGTATCTCCTTGTGCTACAGATGGGGAAACTGAGGCAATTAATGGCTGACTCATCCAAGGTCACCCGGCTAATTAAGAGGTGAGATGAGAAGGCAGGATGCTCTGCCCTTGGCCTGGTGTCAGCCTCCTCAGACCAGACCGCCTCCCGAGACTGAGAATCGAGGCGCTCTTTTCTCTCCAGTTCTTAATCATCTTACATTTGTGGGTTTATTAGCTGCAAATTTGTGGGGTTTTGTGGCTTATAGAGGAATTTATTGTTCCATATAAAACCTTTTTCTTTCCAGCTTCCCCACAGAACCACTAATGACTTTTAACAGGCAGAAAATTGAGCTGCCCAATGAGTTTGCCTTGTGTTCCGTGACCACGACGAGTTATTAATAGTTCTTCCTAGTACAACATTCCCTTTCCCATCGCCATGGTGTTGGGGGGAGCCGAGGTCGCTGCTCCTGTCACTTCTGCCTCTTCCTCCCTGTGGGAAATGGGGCCAGAACCTCCACTCTGAACTCCCACACCCACTCCTCCTCCCACAGGCACCCCAGTCAGCTGGTCTGGAATGGAGAGGGGAGGAGGGTTAAAGGGGTGGAGAACTTGGCCAAGTATCCATAGCAGACACCATGGAAGTCCAGGTCTGGTCCTTGTATATCATAAGGAGGAGGAGAATCAATTATTGCCACTCTCTTTTCTGTTATGACTTTAGATCACTCATTCCATAAATAATTATTGAACTTCTAGCATGTTCCAGACCACTGTTTTAGGCACTGGGGAAAGTTTACAGACAACAAAAAATGCAGCCCCTGCTATTGCAGAGACTAAAAGGTTCCAGGCCAGAAAGTTCTTTTAGACTTATCACTAAATACTCTTCCCAGCATTTTTTAGCTCATCACCCTAACCCCTCAACATCTTGGCGTGCTCTAGGGCTCTCTGTCTACACTCTTTCCTCTGGGTTCTCATGGCTTTCAGTGCCATGTAGTTGCTGGTGTCTCCAGTCCAGACCTTTCCCCCTGAACTCTAGACTTCAGTGTGCACTGGCCAGTCCTCTCTCAGCCCAAAAGCTCGCACAGATGTCCCATGCTCTAACTTAGAGAAATGCTCTGGACATGGGCCACACCACTGCTATGGTCCCTTAGCCCTGGCCTGGGGCAACCTCAAACATCACTTTCATGCAAGCCTGGGGCCAATGCTAGACCAGCAATTTGAGATCCCTAGGACAGATCCTCAGGTCACATTTTGCTGTAGCCAGGAGCACCTCAGAGCCATTAGGTCCCCTGCATTAATGAGCTCCTGGCATTCCAGGCCGTCCACAGAGATTTGGTCATGCCCAGAGGACTGGGTCCTGTTCCAGTTATCATTGTTTTTGTTTTGCAATCCTGGGGAAGTGTGCTACCTCTGAGCCATAACTCCAGCCCTGCCTTTTATTTTATTTTATTTTATTTTATTTTATTTTATTTTATTTGCAGCACTGGAGATGGATGGAACCTGGGGCATTTTACCTCAGAGCTATAGTCCCAGTCAGTCCTATTTTTATTCTTTTATTTTGAAACAGGGTCTCACTGAGTTGCAAAGGACCTTACTAAGTAGCTGAGGCTAGCCACAAACCTTGATCCTTCTGTCTCAGCATCCCAAGTACTGGGATTACAAGCATGCGCCACCACGCCTGGCTTAGCCCTGCCTTTTAATTTTTTTTTTCTTTTTTTTGAGACAGGGTCTGGTTAAGTTGTTATGTAGTCTAGACTGACCTTGAACTTACAATCCTCCTGTCTCAGTCTCCGGACTATTGAGAATACAGGTGAGTGCCACCACACCCAGCCTGAGCGTCACATGTTTGTTTTGTTTTGGTATTCTGTCCTATGAGTGACAAGAGCCTTGCTGGAGAGGGAGGTGCAGAAGTGAAGTGTCTACAATACATGATTCAAAGAACTGGGGAGGAATTTGGGTGGAAGGTGCTGGTTCCCTATGGAAAATAAGTGTGTGTTTTATGGACTTCAGCTGACCGGGTGACCCTCTAGCTCAGGCTGGGGAAGCATTATTCAGTCTGTAGCAGTCGCACTAAACAGTGAACGCAGAAACTGGATCCCCAGCCGACTGGAATCTCTGAGTTGATTCCTGCTGTGGGGGCTGATTAATCTGTTACCTTTTATCTCCCTTCCAATTCTAGGCTTCTGTGATTCCAGGTGCTTCATTAGGGCAGGGCAACACATAATCTCCATATCAGAGACCCGCAATTTCATTAAAATCAGCACGCTGTTGCTTCGGGTATGTTCTGAATGTTCTCTCTGGCAAGGAAGAAAGTGTAGGTGGAGGGAAGGAGGGTGTGTCTATACCTCTCAATAGAAGCTGATGACAATTTTACTAATTGCTGCATTTATTAATGGGTGGCCTTTTATGTAGGTTGTTTAGAAGGTAAAACAATGCTATTAGTCATAAAGTGTTTGCTGGTTCCTGGCTTTCCAAGACATCTGCCCCAAGCACGAAGAGTCAGATTCAAGACAGAGGCTCTGTCTGCAGTAGGGGAAGAGCAATTAAGACATGTCTTCATTGTGCTTGCTTGCCTTTGTTCCAAGCCTTTGGGAGATAAAAGTGGTTCCGAGTTTACCCTCCATCAGAAAATTCCATGTTTTGTGTTTCACACTGTAAAGCTAAGCTCGCCCACATTCCCCCAAATGCCCTTATCTGTGATCTGGTAATAAACACAAATATTAGCCTTGAGAATAAAAATGTAAGTGGAAGCCCAATTAATGATATTCATCTTTCTTAATTGCTGTGAAACATAGATAGACCAACTTGCATGCCTACTATTAGAGTGTCTAATGAATGAAGTGTATGTTCCAGTAGGCAATGTCTAGTGAAAGAAAGAGGGGAAAGGAAGCTGCATTATTTGGGCATCCCTGTGCCAGTCTCTGAACCAGCTCAACAGAGCAGACTTCTTATAATGGTGTCCCTGTTTGCAGGTGAAGAAACAAGCAAGTCAAGTGACTTATTCAAGGCAATCTTGTTGGTCTACAGAAGACCAACAACTTCTGCACTAACACAAATAACACACAAAAGCCTAAGTCATAATCATTTGACTTTGACAAGCTTTTATAAGCACCTAAAGGAACTACTGCAGAACCTTCCTCCTCCATGTATCCTCTTTCCCATTCTCCCTAAAACTTTTTTCTTAGTCCCGCTGTTTTTTTTTTTTTTTTTTTTTTTTGGTGGTACTGGGGTTCCTGGAAGCCCTTCTTCCTCCGGGCTACACTCCCAGACCTATTTTTATATTTTTGAAACAGGGTCTCTTACGCCAGCACGGCTGGCTTCGAACCTGTGCGATCCTCCTGTCTCTGCCTCCCAAGCGCGGGGATTACAAGCGTGCGCCACCACGCCCGGCAATCCCGCTGTTTTTAATCTAGCCAGGATCCAACTCTGGAGAGTATAGAACGTGTTTTAAACCAGGAGCTAAGAGGGCAGGGTTCAAGGTCTGACTCTGGGACTTGCAGTAATTTACCTTTTTCCTTCAAGTCCATTTTTCCTCATCACTAACAAGAATAATTGTTATTACAAGATGGCTATAAAATGTTGCCTGCTTTGTCTGCTGGCCCACAGTGAGGCTCCCCAAAGATCTCAGAAGCTAGCCATTTTTGCACAACTGACTCAAAAGGAAAGAACTAGGGATGCAGGTCCCTGAGCAACTTAGAGCGTGGGCTGCCTTTTCAGCACTTTGACCAATTGCAAGGGTTTACCATCAGTTTTGATTGGATTTGGCTGGCAACAGCTAAGCATATGAAGGGAGGGATTAGCTACGGACATGCTTCCAGGCTGAACTTTATCTGGAGTTGGGAAAGGCTTCTGTTTAATCTCAGCCTTTCCCCATCTTCTTCTAGTTTCTGGGATCAGCAGACTGAACAATGAACTCTTGCTGGGCTTCTGGCTGATCCTGGGGGCCTCTCAGAGGTAACAGATTATAAAGCCGTGGACCAGCCTTCCAGCTGAAGTTTAGGGCATCATAAACCATTGACAGTAGAAGAATCAGACTGAACCTTTTACCAGCAGAGGTCTTCCCTACAGTTGCCAAGAGACTCCATGTTAGAGTCAGATCTCAAAGGGCCATGACCCTGCCTCAAAGCAGCTAGCCAGGCTAAAAGGAGCCCATCTTGGGGCCTTATCTATCGGGTTTACCTGATAGTCCTCGACAATGATCATTCACGTATGTGGCCCTGTGTCTGGACTATGGAGGATTCAACAGCGAACCCATCTGCCTTCTGGCCTAGACAAACATCTTGTCTCATGGGGGAGACAATAAGCATGTGGATAGCTCCACTCTGGACTTGAACCACCTGGGCGCTTCCATTACAAGATGTGGAACTGTGGCTAAGTGACGGTCTGTGTGCCTCAGTTTCTTATCTGCAAAATGGAGGTAATGATAGTAGGTTGGCATGGTGGGAGTTAAATGAACTAATATATTACATATAAGTCACCTTGAGTCATGGCCCTCACGTAGTCATCACTGTTATTACTACCACCTCGTCATTACCAGTCTCAGGCTATGCACACTGAGGAAGAAAACACCAGAAAAATGCAGGGAGAATGAATGAGTAATTCATTCTAACTGCAGGGATGAGGTTGGACTCATGGAGAAAGGTATGCCTGAGCCCAACTTCAAAGGGTGACTAGGATTTCAGTAGCTGAGGATGTGGGGAAAGGGCATTTCAGGATGAGGGCAGAAGTGGTCCAAGTAAATATCCAAGAGTGTGAAAATACAAGAGGGCTGAAATGCAGATGAAGCTGAAAGATTGGTTAAGAGCAGTGGGTCCCGTTGAGGAATTCGAACTTTGTTCTAGAAGGCTTTTCAGATTCTTCCGTGTAGGAGAGTGACAGGGTCCACTTTGCTTTTAAAAGAGCTCTTTCTGGAAGACATGTATAGCAAAGAGTCTGAGCTCCATCTCCAATTGCCAGGGTTCAAGTCCTAGCTGTGACACTGAATTAGTTACGGTAGTCTAAATTACCGTCACAAATAGACCAAAACATGTATAAGACTCAAACACAATAGAAGTTTATTTCTGGATCATGTAACAGTCCCAGGAGGGTGTTTCTTCTTGGCGGGTGGCCCTCCTCCATGTGGTGACTCAGGAACCTGATTTCTTGGCTTTTTTCCATCCTCAGGGCCTCATTGTTTTTGGCGTCTAGCTGGTGAAAGGGGTACAGAGACTATGGTGAAGACAGGCTGGCAATTTTATAAACCCTGGAGTAGAAGTAGCATTCACCACTTCTGCCCACCTTCTTGGGTGCAAACTGAGTCATGTGGCCACACCTACTGCAAGGCAGGTTGGGAAATATACTCTAGCTACATTCCTGGCTATTTCTCCTGTTATGATAGGATAGTGCTAACCATAGACATTTCTACAATGATAGAAATATTCTACATCTGTGCTTCTAGTATCATAGAAGCTAGCCACATGTTGTTATTGAATGCCTAGTGTGGCTAGTAGAACTGAAAAGTGGAGTTTTGGTTTTATTTACTTGTGATTAACCACAAGTAACTCATAACTATGGTACTGGACAGCACACTTATAGAGAAAGGTGTTTTGTTTTTTAGAAGATAGTGGTCTCTGCCACCATATATTAGTTGTGTGACTGAGTGGCTGATTTACTCTCTCTGTATCTCACTTTCCTCATCTGAAAAATGAAGTATTTACCTATTAAGGCTGTTGTGAGGCTTGAGATCATTCAGCTAAAGCACCTAGTAGTTGGCACATAGTCATTGCCCAACCAATGCCATTGCATGGATGGCTGAAGGCAGGGACACCCAGTAAGAACATATACAGCAGTTCAAGAGAGAGCCCTCGGCCTTACCTCCAAATACTGTCCTTTGTTCCATCCAAATGGTACCACTTGCTCTTCTCCAAACACAGTTCCAAAACATTCACTTCCTCTATGACCTGCTCTCCTTGCTTGATCTACTCATTCCTTCCCATTGGAACCCAGCCCTACCATCAAGACCCAGTTCAAATATTACATCTCCATGAAGCTCCCCTGATCTTCCCATACACTTGCGATCACCGTTGCCTCCCATGGTCCTGATACTTTGTCTCCTCCAGGATCTACCACATCATGGCAAGGGAACTCACCTCCCTATCCTATGTGTTGGTCTAGACAGGAATGGTTTTTAAGCCATCTTTCTACCTTCCACTTTACCCAACATAATTCATTGTGTGTTTGGGGACATTTGGAAACAAATGTCTGATTACCTAAATTGAATTCATCAAGGGCAGAGAGACTTACAAAGACTCCATCTCTGGATGATTAGAACCAGAGATTATATCTACCAAGTACCAAATGAAGCAGAGCTTTGGCCATTACTCAGGTCATCAAATCTGTGTCAACATCCAAATGGGAAAATTCAGGTCACCTTGCTGCCATGGAGCTTGCAGAATTCTTTTCGACATTTGTATAATTTTTTTCTCCCACATTTCTTTACAAAAATAGCCATCTAGTTCACATGCCTTTTGCCACATGTCTTTTCCCACTGACTGTTAGTCCACTTCTGGCAAAATTCCTGACCAGAATCTGCTAAGGAGGGCTGTAGCCACTCAATCTGGCATCCAGGGCATGAGTCCAATGAACTGTGTAAGGAGCCAATGATAGCAAAGCCACATGGGACCCATCCCATGGTTCCTAATAGTGTCACTCAGGACTACCTTGCATTATTTTGACATCAACCTCACAATATCAATGATATACCCTTAAGTATCTTAGGTTCTCTTTAGAGTTCATCAATGTTTTTTTTTTTTAATTTTGGTATTAGGGATTAAATCCAGGAGCATTCTAACTCTGAGCTGCATCCCCCCCCCAGCCATTTTTTTTTAAATAGAGTCTTTCTATATTGTAGAGGGTCTCACTAAGTTTCTGAGGCTTTCCTTGAACCTGTGATCCTCCTGTCTCAGCCTCTCAAGTACTGAGATGCCAGGAAGGTGCCAGTGAGCCTGGCTAATGTTTTTTATTAATCAGTTTATTTAGAGCTTTTCATTTATTCATTTAGCAAGTATTCGTTAAGCTCCTGCTCTGTGCCAGGTGTTATTTTGGAGTTTAGAATATGAGACAAAAAGTTCCTATGTTTAAGAAGCTTTCATTCTGATTGAGTGGGAAGAAAATGAATATATGCCAGGTGGCAATAAGTTTTATGAAGGCAAAGAAAACAGGATATCTCATTATCTATAGCTATATAACAGATCCCTGCAAACCTTAGCAGCTTAAAACAACACCACATTATTCCTCCTGAATCTGTGGCTTACTGGGCTCCCCTGGTAGTCTTTGTGTTGGGACAGCCTCACCCCTCGCTCTCACCTAGCTTACTGAGAAGGCTGCCGTGATCTGGAGGCTGAGCTAGGGCTAGGGGCCTAGGATGGCCTCACTCACCTGTCTGGGGCCTTGCTGCCGGCTCTTGACCGGTGTTTCTCTCCACACGGCTCTCATCATTCAAGAATCTAGCCTGGACGTATATGGAGTGTTTCAAGATTGCAAAGACAGAGACTGAAAGGCTCTTGTGACATAGGAACAGGCCACACTGTGTCCTTCCACCTCATTCTGTTGGTTAATGCCATTCACAAAGTAGATGCTACTTTTTTGCTACTAGGGGTTAAACCAAGGGGCATTCAACCTCTGAGCTGCAGCCCCAGCTTTTTTTTTTTTTTAATATAATTTTGAAACAGGGTCACACTAAGTTGCTGATGGTTTTACTAAATTGCCAACTCTGACCTTAGGCCATGATCCTCCAGTCTCAGCCTCCCAAGTACTGTAATGACACAGTATACCACCACACCCAGGTAAGATGTTTTGTGGGAGATGCTACTAGGGATTGGACTCGGTGATGTTCCACCTCTGAGCTACACCACCAGCCCTTTTTATTTTTTGTTTTGAAATAGCATTTCACTAGGTGGCTGAGAGTCTTGCTACATCGTGGAGGCTGTTCTCAAACCTGTGATCCTCCTTCTCAGCCTCCCAAGTTCTGGGATTATAAATGTGTACCACCATGTCTGGCCGAGATGCAACTTGTTGATAGGAATATCCGCAAAGGATTTGTGGCTACTTTTAGTCCAGCACACAGTGAAAAGGATTAGAGCGTGACAGAGTGTTCTATCTGAAATGAAGTAGCAAGAAGAGGCTCTCTGATGAGGTGTAACTTGTGGAGAGAGCCAAGTGAAGTGAGGGAGTAGCCATATAACGTCTGTGGGGAAAGCATTCTAGGCAGATGGAAAACAAGCCAAGGCCCTGAGGCCACCAAGGCACTTCTTTATATTTGAGTAAATAATCCAGAATTAAGGCATTTGAATTAAGATATGTCTAGACTATCTATGGGAAATGTAGTTCTCCCTGAGCAAGAGTGGGAAGTTCCTAGTGCTGCGGATCTGAGTTAAAAGGGGGACATCTGATTTTAAAACACTGAGATGTGAAGGTGACTCATTTGTGCAATTTAACAGCAAGAAGTGTCCATCTCCTTCATCTCTGCATTCTGTATCCTCAACTCTCCTGACCTGATGTTCCAGGCATCTTCTGCAGCCCCTGGTAGAACTCCAGGAAACCCAGAGTTCAAAATATTCCCCCGGCTTCCAACTCCAGTACTTCTATTTCACACAAAGTGCACTGTCCACATTCTGGCCTCAGTTTGACCAGAGTCTTGCCTTCTTTGGGAGCATCTCTGAAAGAGAATCAACATATGTCATCTGGGAGGCCAAGGTATTTGCCCTACTAAGGAATGGAGCAGAGCAGAGCAGTGTAAAAGGGTTTTATGCTGTAATTACTCAAGATCACCAGGGCAGTCTAAGGGTAATCAGGTAATTAGTGTGCATATGGAGGGAGACAATTATCCAGCCCACTGGCTGCCAGACACTTGTCACTGTTCCTCTGGCCCTTGGGCTGGGTTCCTGGCTCTACCTGTGGTCTATTAAGTGTAATGATCCTGTCATGTAGAGGAGCCTATCATTATCTTTGTGTTAACATGATATTTATCCATGAAACCCTGCCAAGTCATCTAATTAAAGGACCTCTACGTGGTCCCCTGCCCTGGTATAGGACAGCCATTAGATGACTTTAAAAGGCTGAGAAGATGGGCTGGGGTCCATGTAAGAGGCTCGAGAGGGACACCAGACTGACCCCCCCATTCCAAAATCTAGGACTGTGTACCTCAGCAACAGAGTTTTATAGGCATCAAGATCTCCCCCCCCACACACAAAATCAGACACATTTCCACACAGGGCTAATTCACTGGCTACTGGTAAAACCAAAGTTAATCTTAAAATTCTGAAAATTTCTACCTCTCTGAAGCCTATCTTAGCACTAACAGAGAAGGAATCCCATCCCATAACAGAGCAAAACTTTCTAGAAAACCTCTGTGACTCTACTTCCCAACTCTTCACTGTCACCTCAAACTCAAAAATCCCCTTCTTTCTGCAGTTCACCTCTGGAACATCTTCTATTCTTCATACAAAATTCCAAGTCATTCTCAGTGAAAATCAAATTTGTGCTGGGCCTCTCCCACCTCTCTCCTTCTTCTCTGTCCTGTCATTACCACCAAGGGCACAAACACAGAGGCCCCTTAATATTCCAAGGAGTGAAACCATGATCACTTCAGGGTCAACATTTGGCTCCTGTTGCTTAACCAATACTGTTCTGAAGCTGGGCAGGCACAGTGGCACAGGCCTACCATCCCAGAACTTGGGAGGCTGACACAGGAGGATCCCAAGTTGATGGCCAGCCTCAGCAACTTAGCAATACCCTGCTTCAAAATAAAAAAGTCTGGGGGAATTGCTCAGAGGTAAAGTACCCCTAGGTTCAGTCCCCAGCGCGCGCGCACACACACACACACACACACACACTGCTATTATGAGTATTTTTATAGATATCTTTGCACATGGTTACAGATTTGTCTGTAGGGTAATTCTTAATTTGGAGGACCTGAGTATGGATCTTTTATTTTGAAAAGAGGTTGTCAAATTGTTTCTTTTTGTTTTGTTGTTTGTTTGTTTGTATGTGTTAGGGGGACTCCTGGGGATTGAACCTAGGGGCCTTCTACCTCTGAGCTATACCTCCAGCCCTTTTTATTAATCATTTTGAAACAGGGTCTAACTAAGTTACTGATACTTGCCTTGAACTTGTGTTCAAGTCACTCCTCCTGTGTCAGCCTTCCAAATATTGGGATGACAGGCCTGTGCCACCATGCCCAACTTGTCAAATTGTTTCTAAAATGTTGTCCACATTTAAATCCTCACTGGTAGTTTATGAGAAGGCTTGTTTCCCCACCTCCTTGCCAAGTTGTGTTGCTATCCCTTTTAAAAATTGCCTTTATTGCCAGGAGTGGTGGTACACGCTTGTAATCCCTGCGCTTGGGAGGTGGAGACAGGAGGATCACGCAGGTTCGAAGCCAGCCGCACTGGCTTAAGAGACCCTGTTTCCAAATAAAAAAGTATAAAAACAGGTCTGGGAGTATAGCCCGGAGGTAGAAGGGCTTCCAGAAACCCCAGTGCCACCAAAAAAAAAAAAAAAATTGTCTTTATTGTTTTCTGATTACACAAATGAGAATTGCAGAAAAGAATAAGAGAAAATAAAGATTAGTGGTCATGCCATCATCCAAAGATAAAAAGTACTGCTCATTTTTGTAGAAGACAATAAGAATTTTCTGTAATCAAGAAAGGAACAAGATGCTAAAGCTCACCCCATCTCTGCAACTTAGTGAGACTCTGTTTCAAAATAAAGAGTAAAGGCCAGGCGTTGGTGGCGCACCCTTGTAATCCCAGCATTTGGGAGGCTAAAACAGGAGGATCTGGTTTCTAGACCAGCCTCAGCTACTTAGTGAGGCCCTCCACAGCTTAGACTCTGTTTCAAAATAAAGAATAAAGCTGGGCATGGTGGCGCATGCTTGTAATCTCAGCATTTGGGAGGCTGACACAGGAGGATTGTGCAGGTTCGAAGCCAGCCTCAGCTACTTAGTGAGGCCCTTTGCAACTCAGTGAAACCCTGTTTCAAAGTAAAGAATAAAAAATAGGGCTGAGGGTGTTGTTCAGAGGTAGAATGTCCCTGAGTTCCATCCCAGTATTGCAAAAATAAATAAATAAATAAATAAATAAATAAATAAATAAATAATGAAAAATAGGGCTGGGAGTGTAGTTTGGAGGTAGAATGGCCCTGGGTTCCATCCCCAGTACCAACCAAAAATAAATAAATAAACAAACAAACAAATAATCATCCATTTTCTCCTCCCCTTTCTTCTAATGTCTCCAAAGTCATGGAGCCTATTCTGAGGGGAGTGGTATCCACACCCCTGAAGTGTGTCCCCCATTCCAAACAGTTCTGCTGCCAGGAAGGCTCTGAGCCTGAGGATGTGTGGGATAGAGATGGAGTACAAACATTCCAAAAATGTGTTTCCAGGCATTGGCAGCTGGATCCAACAGATTGGAAAACCCATCTCTCTGGTTAATCCCAGAGCCAAGTTTCCATTTCTCAGGGACCCTGACATGCCTGTTAAGGCCCTGTGCTAATGACAGCTCTGCTTTCCATTCCAGAGACCTGAATTATAATGAGCTACAGGAGTTCCCCGTGGCCATCCGGACCCTGGGAAGACTGCAGGAACTGTAAGCTCCTCTGATGGTTTCTGCGGTGTCTTCTCCTCCTGAGGGCAGGGGCTGAAGCCAGCCTGGCCGTCGCTCATGCCCTCAGCTCCTCAGCCCCTGTGGCCCTTGTAAACGCTGTGGCTGCCAGCCCTCTCAGCCCCAAGGCAGCTCTAAGTAGTCACAGGCCTCATTAGCTTGGCTTTGAGCATTTCCTGGAGGTGTGTCATGGGCCCAGGGCTTTTCCAGCCTGGGAAGACACATAGCATCTCTTGTAGACTGGGCCTGGCACTGTCCCTGCCTTAGTTGGGCTGTGTTCAGAAAGAACGAAGAGAAGCCCTGGGGACTGAGATGACTCCTCAGCATCTTGTCCCTAGAAGGACTGAGAAGTTGACTCAGGTTCCCCACAGCCAGTGATTGTTACTCTATTTGAGCATAAACTGAGAACTCACTGTGCCCAGCTGTGTGCTGGGTGCCAAACACAAAGGATAAGGTAGACATGGGTCCTGCTCAGGGGTCCTTCAGCCTTGTCAACAATACAAAGGAGCACACTAAAATGACCATGGGAGTTCAGAGTAACAAAGACTGTTGTGGATTAAGCCATCCTGAGATTGATCTTGAAGGATGAGTGGGATTCAGGTGGCAGTGATAGCAGGGGTGGGGAGGTGGGTAAGAAAACACTTCAAACAGCAGAATGTCCAGGCACAGATCCCAGTGGGAGGCAGATCTGGCAGAGCAGTGATCAGTGGAAGGACCCACCTTGTTGGAAGGGGGCTTTCTCGAACCTAAGAGGCCTAGCATACAGCTGGACTGGAGTCGAATTAACTGGGCCTGAAGGTTTGTAAAACGAGTCCCAAGCTTTCAGGCAGCTCAGCATCTTCACAGTTCAAACTGCCACCTAAGATCTATAGCACCACCTACACACTCCCTTCCTCTCCTCTTTTAGAAGTTTGAAGGTATAAGTGTCAAGTGTAGGTAGCAGAGAAGCAGTAGCTGAGCAGCTGGAAGAAAGCCTCTAAGGGAGAAACTAGTAGAAGTCCCCCACTGCCAATGGGTCAGCAAGGTTTGATTTTTTTTTTCCCTCTTAACCTGACACATAAAAGAACCATGATATTTGGTCAATCAAGAGGGTATGGAGGAAACAGGATGTGTCAAGGCATGGGGACAGGAAATAACAAAACATTAAGAGAGAGACACCCAAGTTAGCAGGAGAAGGCAGATGCCTGTATGAGTGTGTGCGTCCATGTGTCTATCCATCCAAATCTATCTATCCACCTATATATATATCCACCTTTCTATCTCTTTTTTTTCTCTCTCTCTCCATCCATCCATCCATCCATCCATCCATCCATTTATTTACCCATCCATCCATTCATCCATCCACCATCCATCAATATCTATCTCTACCCACCTACCTATACATCTGTCCATCTATCCTCTATATGTCCACATCTCTCCCACCTCTGTATAAAGAATATATATCCATCCTGTCTATATATCTATCCAGCCAGCCAGCCACCTCTCTCTTCAATCAATCAATCTATCTATCTATCCATCTGTCCTCTCTCTATCTACCTACCATCTAGTGAAAGAAAGCTGCTTGAGGACAGAGCCCCTACTTCCCAATCCCTCAGAGGCTGGTTTAGCACCAGGAAGTGTTTAAAAAATCCTAGTGAGCCAGGGTGGTGGGAGGAGAGAGGAGAGCAGAGGCTTGGATGCACAGAGGGAAGCCAGAAACTCTGGTAAAACAAACAAAAAAAAAAAAAAAAAAAAAAAAAAACAATGAAAATGACCTGCTCAAGCCGGGCGTGGTGGCGCACACTTGTAATCCCAGCATTTGGGAGCCTGAGACAGGAGGATCGCACAGGTTGAAAGCCAGCCTCAGCTACTTAGTGAGGCCCTTTGCAACTCAGTGAGACTCTGTCTCAAAATAAAGAGTAAAAAATAGGGCTGGGGTAGAATGCTTCTGGGTTCCATCTCCAATACTGAAAAAAAGAAAAGAGAAGAGAAGAAAAAGAAGAGACGAGAAGAGAACAAAAGAAAAAAAAAGAAAGAAAAGAAAAGGACCTGCTCAGCACAGACTGGGTATTTTCAACCTAGCATGTTTTTCTTTTCTGTTCTACTTGTGGTAATGGAGATTGAACCCAGGGCCATTCTGCCTCTCAACTATACCCCCAGCTCTATTTTATTTTATTTATTTATTTATTTATTTATTTATTTATTGTGGTACTGGAGTTCCTGGAAACTTTTCTACCTCCGGGCTATACTCCCAGACCTATTTTATACTTTTTTAAAATTTGGAAACAGGGTCTCTTAAGCCCGCGTGGCTGGCTTCAAACCTGCGTGATCCTCCTGTCTCTGCCTCCCAAGCGTGGAGATTACAAGCGTGCGCCACCACGCCCGGCTATTTTTTTTTTTTTTTTAAATCAGGGTCTCACTAAGTTGTGGAGGGCCTCACTAAGATGCTAAGGCCGGCCATAAATCTGTAATCCTCCTGTGTCAGCCTCCCAAATAATAAGATTACAGGCATGTGCCACCATGCCTGGCTAGCATATTCTTATAAAATGTTCTTCCTAAGTAACCAAATACATGGTTCTTGGCTTCCAGACCCCAGGCACCCAACTGGGTACCTCATTCCTCACTGCCCAGTCATGCCACCCACAGTTATTCAGCAACTAACTCAGCCCCTTGTCCCTCCTGCTGCTGTAGATACTTCTGTGTTTCTTCGTTTCACGGCCTTGAGGCCAAGCCAGCCTTCCTTTAAGGACCATCCTCACCCTGGGCTCCCCGGGAGATCTATTGTTTTCCGCATACCCTTGGCTTGTCCCACATACCTTTGGCTTCCTTCCTCTGTGGGGACACACCTGGGCTCTCTCCACATGCAGCAGGCCTCAGGGTGCCTGTAAGGGTGACGCAGAGCAAAAGGCTGAGTGCAGGCCCCCAGGGGGTCCTCTCCCTGCTCTCCTCTCACTTGGTAGGGAAGGATGGGTGTGTTGCTGAACAAAGAAGAAAACTCACAGGCAGGATCTGAACCTGGAGTCTCCAGGCTGACATCCTATTGGTCTCCTGGCCTGTCTAGTCAGCTGTCAGGAAGCCCCATAAGTCCCCTGTGTCACGCCTCCTGTGTGCTGTCTTCCAGAGGGTTCCACAACAACAACATCAAGGCTATTCCAGAAAGAGCCTTCATGGGCAACCCTCTGCTACAGACAATGTGAGTACTGCTCGTATGGGTCTTGGTGCTGAATGTTTGGGGGAGGACAGGAACTGGAGTGGGGGCAGAAGGAATGGCCCTAGAAAGCACCAGGGAGGCAGGTATGGGAGAGGTTGCTTTCCTCTGTGTTCCTTTCCTGCGTCTCCACCAAGAGGACAAGGAATCAGAGTTCGACCTTGGTCCCAGATGAAAAGGGCAAGAAACTGAACCGGTGCTTGGGTCTTTTTCTTCCAGACACTTTTATGATAACCCAATCCAGTTTGTGGGAAGGTCGGCATTCCAGTACCTGCCTAAACTGCACACGCTGTAAGTTGGTACCTAAAGGTTGCTGCAGCCTGGACCTCCCCCTTCCTCGCTCCTTGCTCCCCCTGCCTCTGCCTGCAGATCGTACCTGCGAGTCACAACACTAATGCAAGACATGGTCTAAGCCGGGTGTGGTGACACACACTTGTAATCCCTGCGCTTGGGAGGCTGAGACAGGAGGATCGCACGGGTTCGAAGCCAGCCTCAGCTACTTAGTGAGGCTCTCAGCAACCTAGTGAGACCCTGTTTCCAAATAAAATATTAAAAAAAAAAGGTCTGGGAGTATAGCCTGGAGGTAGAAAGCCTCTGGGTTCCACCCCCAGTGCCACCAAAAAAAAAAAAAAAAAAAATTAAGACATGGTCTTCAGGGCTGTAGCCTCTGCCTAACAGCCCTATCCCCACATCTGTCTGGACTTAATGGCTGCCCTCCACGTCCATGACCTATGGCTTCTTACCAGATCTCAAAAGGATGAGGAGGGCCCTTCTCTGTAGCCAAGGGGTTTTCTGGAGCCTCTTCTATGTGATCATACTCACAGTAGCTATTCCACACGTTCCTGCTGAAAGAAAGGTGACAGGGCTGAGCTCCCAGATGCGCTGTGATCTCGAGGCTGGTTCTCAGTGGTCCCAGGTCCCCCACACGCGTGGGCCCTCACTGGCCTTCCTCATCACCACTTAGCCCGAAGGCACTTTCTTGTTCCCTCTTTCCCACTCTTCAGCCCCAAGTTCCACTTCTTCCAAAAGAGCTCCTGTGGCCAGGAGCAATAACAGGGCCAGCATCTTCACAGCACACACTTCATTTTCATGTCCTTCTTAGTCCCGACCCAACAAAGTGAATGCTATTGGTCCATTTTATAGGTGGAACTTGAAGCACTTGGGTACAACTGCTCACGAACCTAGGACCCTTAACTTGTGTGTGTGTGTGTGTGTGTGTGTGTGTGTGTGTGTGTGTGTGTGTGTTACTGGGGATGGAACCTGAGCTACACCCCTAGCCCTATTTTTTATTCTTTATTTTGAAACAGGGTCTCACTGATTTGCAAAGAGCCTCACTAAGTAATAGCTCAGGCTGTCCGCAAACCACGATCCTCCTGTCTCAGCCTCCTGAATGCAGGGATTACAAGCGTGCGCCACCAGGCCCGGCTGACCCTTAACTTCTGATCCTGGGCTCGTGGCTGCGCATCACGCTGCACCCTCGGGTCTGTGACACAGTGTTGTTGTGCACCTGTTGTGTCCTGGCTCCGTGTCCTCATTAGGTTAGGAGGGCATGGGGAGGGAGAACTATCAGCCTGAAGCAATCTGAGAACTGACCAGGAAGGTTAAAAAAAAAAAAAAAGCCACAGTCAATGGCAACTTAGGGGAGACCCTATCTCAGGCTCTAATAAGCACATCCCACGGTCAAAGACTTTTCTAGAAGGTACTCTAGCTGTTACCTTTTTAAGGAGGTGATTGTCTATGAGGTTTTTGGGTTTTCTTTTTTTTTTTTATTGTTTTCTCTTGTTTTGTTCTGCAAACTGAGACCTAAATATTGAAGTTGCCCCGGCTTCATCTGAGCTGGGTTGGGCTGAGCAAACTTAAGAAAATGGCTGGTTGCAGCCGCGCTGGCTTAAGAGACCCTTTTTCCAAATAAAAAAGTATAAAAAATAGGTCTGGGAGTGTAACCCAAGGCAGAAAATGGCTGGTTGGACCCTGTCGAGCCTGGCTTAACCTGCACCAGGGCCAGAGTGGCTGATTTGAGGGAAGCTGGGGGAAAGATGACACTTCCCCAAAAGGTAGAGTCCCTGAGTAGGGAGAAGACCCAGGTATTGAGATGCGTGACTCACCCCTCAAATCTTGTCATCTCTGTTTCCAGATCCCTGAATGGCGCCACTGACATCCAGGAGTTCCCGGACCTCAAAGGCACCACCAGCCTGGAGGTCCTGTGAGTGGACCCTCTCTCCCCCACCTGCTCCGCTCCCCAGCTTTATTCCCAGGACCTCCCCTCCTTCCTTCCCCTGGAAGGCTGTGGGGACCCTTTGCTCCCCCACTCTGGCCTGCCTCCCTGCCAGCTTGGCCCCATGGCCGTCTCCTGCTGTGTGCCGCCTAAGTCAACCAGGGGTAGCAGGATGGGGTGGGGTGAGGAGCCTGATCTTCCTCTCTTTGCTGTGCTTGGATTTTTCATGGCTGACTTCAGAGTTCCTAACCCCAGGCCATGAAGACACAGGACAGGGAGAGGGGTCGTGAAAACCTATCTGCTTTGTCTTTCTGAGGCTCAATTCCAACAAAAACATTCTCAGATTCTCTGTAATTCTATTCTGTGGAGTAGGAAAGGGGTGTCCATGCATAGTAGGCCCTCAATACATTTGAAGTGAATGGATGAAACAATCAAGCAAGCAGCTGGAGCAAGCGTCAGGACATTGACTCCCTGTCCCAGGTCACGTGGCTCATTCATGGCAGAGCTGGGACCAGGACTCTCCTCTGTGCCTCTATTGTCTTCCCCCTACATTCGCCGGCATGTAGAAAATTTTCCATGAGGGAAGTAATAGTTCCCCAAGGGTGACCTTGGCCTTGGGTCTTTCCTGGGACACCCTGTGCCCAAGCCAAGCCTATTCTCCCATCTGTCCCCACAACCCTCTCCACCCTGGCCCCTGGGTCCTTCCTTTCTTTCTCATCTCTTCTCCTCCCCCAAGGCCCAGGGAGCAGACTCTGTGCTTCATTCCCAGGACTCCATGAGAGCTCCTTTTTAATCTACTCCCCACCATGGTGTTTTAAACTCTTAGGGCACAGAAGATTTAGTCCCCGTCCCAAGGCCCAGTGTTGCTGGAGACCATTATGAGCCACGGGGTGGGTGGGTGGGGCTGGGCCTGCAGGGATTGCCTGCCAAGCAGAGCCCCTAGGCTGGGGCTCTCTCTCCCCATTTCCCTCCCCCAGCCCCTCCAGACCCAGGGGAGTGTGGCATTCAGAGGCCAGGGCCTGCTCCTTTCTGTCCCTGCAGCCCCACCCCCTGCCCTGTCGCTCCCATTTCTCTCTTTTGTCAGCTCTCTCCTCCCACGACAGTCTTGGGTCCAGAGCTGGAGGCGGGTGGCTGGGAATGGCAGGGCCCTGGGCCTGGTGCCAGCTCTGTCTGTGTTCTCCCCGCAGGACCCTGACCCGCGCAGGCATCCGGCTGCTCCCACCAGGGATGTGCCAACAACTGCCCCGGCTCCGAGTCCTGTGAGTGGCTCTCCAGCATCAGCAGTCTCAGCCTTGCGCCCCTGCCCCATGCCCCAGCCAAGGCCTCACCTGCTCCTGTTCTGCTTGGCCACATCTCTTTCTGGAGAGTGGAGCAACTTAGGCTTCTGCTGAAAACCTGCCCAAGAGGGACTGGGCAGTCCTCTCTTGTTTAAGATTAAAAAAAAAAAAAAAAAAAAAAAAGACAATGGTCTTTGGAATCAGACCTGAAGTATTTGAGTCCCAGCTCTGCCCCTCACTAGCTGTATTAATTTGGATTCACTGTTCAGTGTCTCTGAACATCAATCTTCTCATTTATAAAATGGGAGTCTATTTGTGAAGGTTAAAAAATATATATAAAGGACATAGCATACAGTAAGTACTCAATAAAAACATCATTATTCTAATTTATATAAGAAATTTAGCCAGTGTGGTGGTACATGCCTGTAATCTCAGTACTTGGGCGGGGGCTAAAACAGGAAGATTACAGGTTCAAAGTTAGTCTCAGCAACTTAGTAAGGCCCTCCGCAATTTGGTGAGACTTTATTTTAATATAAATATTAAAAGGGGCTGAGGGTATAACTTGGAGGTAGAATTCCCCTGGGCTCAATCCTTAGTATAAAAAAGAAGAAAAGAAAAGAAATGTAATTCCTCTGTGACTGTGAAGATACTTGAATGGGCCATTAAATAAGTTGAGGGAAGTTTTTTCTCTCCCTTTATTCCAACTTACACCTGAGACTCTTCACCAGGGAGTATAGCCTCAGCTCAAAATGGCTACATTGAGCTGTGGATGTCCTGAAATGTGGGCTCTAGAGCCAGCTTTGCCTGTACCTGGCAGTGTTTCCCTGGCTCTGGGCAGGTTCTGTTTGGAGGCCCTGGGCCTCAGGTTCCTTGTCTGCTAGGTGAGGATGCCAGGCAAGCTTCACTCTCAAGGTCCCAGCTCCGATCTGCCTCACCAGAGCCATAAATGATGGCAGTAGGAGCCATTGGCTCAGTTTGACATTGGCCAGATTGCTCAGCAGGCCCCATCTTTCTTGCTGGCTTCTTGGTGCCCTGCATCCCCCTCCCACTTCCTGCTCTGCTTCCCAGGACATTCTCAGGCTCCTTCAGGTAAATAAGGCACTGGAAAAAAAATATCTTGCCAGCCTCAACCAGGCCCAGGGAAGAGCAGGGCTTAGCAAGGGGACATGGAGAAAAGTCTAAGGAAACTCGTACCCTGGTAGGAGATGTGTCCAGAGCCTGTGACCCCAGCTACTTGACAGGGAAGCACAGGTCCGGCCACAGTTGTTCCCTGTGCCTGCCGCCCCTGTCCTGGCACAGCACTGCTCCAACCCAACCCTGGCCTTGCTCTCTTCCCCAGGGAGCTGTCTCACAATCAAATTGAGGAGCTGCCCAGCCTGCGCCGGTGTCAGAAGTTGGAGGAAATGTGAGTTTGGGAGCGAGGGAAAACAGATATGCATGCCCAACACTGGGCAGGTCTGAGGGGAGTAGTCAGCGAGGGCATGCTGAAACTTTTCTCCCTTCTCTGTTTGCTGAACCTGGAGTTTAGTGCTGGGAGCTTGAAAGGGGCCTGCATATGGCCCCTGGGACTCACAGTAGAGGAGAGACCCAGGAGCTGCTGCCTAAAGGAGTCACAAGGGGCTTCCTTTTGCATGATTAGAAATACAAAACTGCAGTTGTGAGGGCTAAGGGTGTAGCAAGCACTTGCCTGACATGTGTGAGGCCTCAGGTTCCAGCCCCGGCACTGAAAAGAATAAGAATAAGAATAAGAAGAATGCAGTAGTGATTAGGGCAGTGGAGGGACAAAGCCATGTTGGAACTTGGTGGGCCAGACACAGGAAGGCTTCAGAGGAGCTGGAAGCACCTTCGTTTCATGCGCTTTCATTTTCCACACACCCATAGACACATACACAGGTGTATGTATGCTCACATACATTCACACACACAGTCATATATGAAACTCAAGTTCCACAAGGAAAAAAAATCACTATAAAAATTCTCAAAAGCCCATCATGGTGGCACATGCCTGTAATTCCAGTACTTGGGAGGCTGAGCCAGGAGGACTGCAGGTTTAAGCCAGCCTCAGCAACTTAGTTGGGCTCTCTGCAACTTAGCGAGAATCCTGTTTCCAAATAGGGCTAGGGGTGTAGCTCAGAGGTAGAATGTCCCTGGGTTCAATCCATTATATATATATATATGCAAAAAAAAAAATTCTCTAAGCCCTGTTCTCCCAGCTCCTGTTTCCTCAAGCTAGCATGGCTACATGGGCCTCCAGGTATCTGTGCCCTGCTCCTAGGCAGGGCAATACTTTGTGGGCTAGGGCAGGGAAAAGATGTAGGAGTCTGTCCTGTTTGTCTGGCTTGACAAGGAAGGAGGTTCTTTGATATTGCCGAGGCCCAGGGTCCATCTCTTATTCAGGCAACTAGTTTCCTGAGCTCTACTTCTTAGCTCAGGCCAGTCACTGGGCTGTCCGAGGGCTGGGCGACGCTCTGCCGCTGGACTAGGATCTGGAGAAGCCCCGGCGGTGGGGGTGTATGGGGCAGTTCAGCTGGGCTGGGAGCCAGGCCCGGTGGGAACACTGGAAGCTGACTCCCTTTTGGGCCACAGGGTGGTTTTGTGGCTTTGTCTCCTGACCCACTTACCCAAGGCAACCGGATCCCCTTGTGCTCCCTTTAATTCTGGTGACATCCGCGGGCTGGGCCCTTTCTTCCTGTGCCAGGAGAAGTGGGGGGCTCTCCTTTCTTCCTCCCAGTGCTCGGGGGGCGTGGAGCAGAGCCAGAGTCTGAGCTAGCAGGCTCATCCAGCCTCTCTTGCTACCCTAGCGGCCTCCAACACAACCGCATCTGGGAAATTGGAGCTGACACCTTCAGCCAGCTGAGCTCCTTGCAAGCCCTGTGAGTACCTACAGCACCAGGGAAGGCCCTGGAGGAGCTGCTTCATCCCTCTGCCAGGTTCACACCCATAGCATACGTGTCTGGTTTAAGCATACATGGACATGTTCTAAGCCTCCTGCTCCATTGCCCCTTCCCCCAGCACACACATGGGGAAGGTACCTCCCCATCCAGAAGGCCTTCTCCAGCTAGTACCCAAAAGGAGGGCCATGAATCTCTGGATCCAAGCCACTATGTCCTACTAGGGCCGTAGCCAGGTTGGGAGCTGGGCAGCAACAGGTACCTGCTCCCCAAGGCTAAGGTCATTGCTACTGGGGCCAGGTCAGATGGGAAGTTTGTGAGGGAGAGCCCAGGCTGG